>NW_015505740.1:411620-441766 GCF_001515645.1 Sinocyclocheilus grahami
CACACACACACACACACACACATTCACAATACTGAAATGAACAGACTTGACTATAAGTAGGGGTGCTAATGAGGGACAGACAGGTGAGGAGGATCAACTAATAAAGACACAACGAGAACAGGAACGACCAAATATGGGCACATAGGGGAGAAAACACCACAAACAGTCCATCACTGTGACAATTCTACATCCCTAATCCTAACAACCTGACTAGCTATTAATAAGCAGCAAATTAGAAGTTTTTTTTAGGCCAAAGTTGTTGTTAATGGGTTGTAAATAGCGATAATTGGACTTTAAAATAAAGTGTGACCCAATCTTAAATGTACTTTTAAAATAATTTTGCAATTTTCATTATTAAATCATAAATATCATTTACATTTTGGGGTGATGCATATCTCTTTACAGTGTGAACTAATCTTGCCATGTCAATAAATAAAAGTCAAATCACTTGATATGTTAAGAGATTACGTATTGACCTAGACATGAAAGGTCTGCAGGTGTCCTTTTTACAACATAATTTTCTTCTTCTTCTTCTTCTTCTTCTTCTTCTTCTTCTTCTTCTTCTTCTTCTTCTTCTTCTTCTATTTGAATGTTTGTGCATGATGGCTTTTCAAGAGAAATGTAATGTGGCGAGTCATTTCAAAAAGGTTTTTAAATATACTTTTTAAATACATGAACAAATATTATTAATTCATATATATCATTGCGTTTTTGGGAAGTTGCGTAGCATTTTACAATGTGAACTAATTTTGCCAATAAAAAGGTCAGATTAGACTGAAAAAATTTATTATTCAGAGTTGTAAATAAAATAAAGATTATCAGAGTACATTTTACAAGAAAATACTATTTCAAATTTTTTACTTCAAAATTCCATGTTTAATTAATTGCTACTTGCCATTTCTTTGTAATTGTTTATGAAATTTACTAGCAATTTCTGAGTGAAATTTAAAGAGACTTCTGGACCTAGACACAAAGTCATGTGGATCTGCAGGCATCCTCCCTATCAATATTTACATTTACATTTACATTTACATTTAGTCATTTAGCAGACGCTTTTATCCAAAGCGACTTACAATTGGGGGATACATAAAGCGATTCTTCTTAAAGAGGCAAACAGACACAAGAAGTGGTTGTAATACCAAGTTCTTAGACATTGTTCAAATAAGTACAAGCTAGAAAGAGAAGGAATAAATAAAGAGAGAGATACTTTTTTTTTTTTTTTTTTTTATGATGAAGTATAAAAGCAACAATATCTGCTTTTCCTCTTCATGTTTCTGCACGATGGCTTAGATTGGGCAGACAAAATGAATTTTAATTCAGAAGTTAAAAACATGCTCACCTCAGAAGAGGTATATTCAAATTGTTACATTCATGTCTTGCATTTGTAATGCATTTTTGAATAAAAACATCCGATTATCACGTCACTGACCTACGTGATGAATAATCTGTGAGGGACCAGCACTCGTCTTTAAACAGAGCCAAGAGGCAGTAGCAGCGAGAAGAGTAAATAGCCCAATCCTTCCTTTAAAGAGTGCCTCAGTGTCAGACGCTTTAAGAGAGCTCTGCAAAGTTATCACATCATGACAGCAACAGCCAGGAGTGTCTCCTCTCTTTCGAATCTTTAAACAAAATATCGCTGCGCAGTAAAATTGATGACGCCGTTGAGTTGTGTTCACTTTCTTCTAATATCTTCAAAGGAATGCTGCTTCACAGTGCGGAAGCGGAACGAGATTTTGACTCTGTTGGCTGTTTGTGTGCGTGCGTGTGTGAATGTATATGTACACTGGAGGAAAAACATACCGATGGTTGCTTTCTAAAAGATGATTAACTAAAGATATAAATCAGACACTCTAAAACAGAAGAACCTGCACGAGCCAGTCCGATTGTAAAGGGCTTATAGACTAAAGGCTGTCAGAGAGCAGTATCTCTTATTGTCAAGATTAATGAAATTCAGGCGGAGATCAGAGGAAAGAGGAGTTACCCTGAGCCCCTGATTTGGGATCAGACCACCCCCCACCCCAGAAAGAGTGTCTTTAGCCGTTATCTGCTGTAAAGCCATTACAGTGACATACTCATCGATGCTCGGCTCCTATCAGCACCCTCCAATGTCCTAGATGTCAACAAGACGCATCTTCGTGACCTGCCCATTAGAATGATGCCTTCAATATAAAGAGAATGTGCTACTCGCAGGGCATTCGAAATACAGTTAGAGAGACAAAGCGTGAGGAAGAGTGTGTCTGGGAAGTGTGTGTGTGTGTGTGTGTGTGTGTGCATCTAAAGAAGTGCACGGGTGACACATCCTTGGCATCGCGCTGCTCACAACCTCCTCACAGAACGGCACACCAATTCTGCGGAGGGACAGGATTGACTGTGACACCCAGCAGCCCAGCCCTGTGCTATAAAAAGCCTGCATATGCTCTTCTCTTGGGTGGAGAAAAAAAGTCAAAGAGAGAGAGTGAATGAGTTAGAGAGATACAGACGCAACTGAGTGAGAGGCCGTGTATGTGCGGAGCCCTCTGTTCCATATGGGGAGGCGTAACCGAGATGGCCCATCTGCGCCTTTTGCAGGTGTTTCCAATGATTATATTATTAGCTCTATCCGCTCATCTTTGAGTTTTATGGGCTTTTTAGTGTCCCCGGCCTCAGTGTGAGGAGAGAAGAGAGGTAAAATATATCCAGCAACACCACCATCTGTCTCCAGCAAGATGCACATGCCGTCTTCAAGGAAACTGGGGCTTTATTCCACTTTTACGAGGGCATAGTTTTTTATTTCATTTTTCATTGCTGAGATTGTGTGTGTGTGGGTGTGTGGGTGGGAGCGTGCGTAGCCATATGTTGAGCAGGGATAAGCTGGGGAAATGTTTTGACTAGGCAGTGAAACCATTAGCATGGTAATGCTAAAAATAATGGCAAATTAATTAATATCTTCCGCTATTGCTCTTTATGAAACAGACATCAGAGACACAAAACAAGGATAAACAAGTGCCCATCAACAGCTTTTTGAGACTTGGGGGACATTTTGAGGAATCATGAGACTATATATTTCGACAATTTTTATTTTTTTTGCTAACTCTCACTACTTGTCCAGTTGCATGAACAAAGCAAAATATAAGCAATTTATAACGAACAAATAATTAAAATAAAATGTAAAAAAAACAACAACATTTCTTTACAACTAATTCAATTACAAATACATTTTAAAATTATAACCATGAAGTGTATGATTTATTACAATTTTCTAGCAATAAACAATACATGAAAGGGTAACACTTTACATTAAGGTGTCATATGTTAACATTAGTTAATGTAATAACTAACCTGAATGAATAATGAACAATACAATTATTACACTATTTATTAATCTTTGTTAATGTTAGTTAATAAAAATAGTCGGTTCATTGTTTGTTCATGTTAGTTCACAGTGCATTAACTAATGTTAACAAACACAGCTTGTGATTTTAATAATACATTAGTAAATGCTAAAATTAACATTGACTATGATTTATTAATTGCTGTAGAAATATTGTTCATTCTTAGTTCATGTTGACTAATGTAGTTAACTAATGTAAACTAGTAAACCTAAAGTGTTACCCATGAAAAAGACACATATTTTAAATTAAACACACATTATGGGTTAGCTAGTTTGTAGCTATTGTTGATAAATTTGTATTTACCACAAATTGAAGAAAAATATCTATCTATCTATCTATCTATCTATCTATCTATCTATCTATCTATCTATCTATCTATCTATCTATCTATCTCTAAATGTTATACAAATATTTGTATTCAGTCTCTAAAATTCTTTACTGGTCTTCCTGCCATGCAGAAATGCTAATGAGACAAATTTATATATATTTCAATTAATTACATTTATTTGCCAAAACAAAAAAAAGAGAACTCAAATAACAAATTTCAGGAATAAATACAGTATTTGTTTTCAATATTTGTAGAATTTGACTGAAATTAGTTGTTCCCATATTCCTGCCATGATGTAGAAATTCTACATATTCATATATGACTTGACTTCTAATTATAATGGTAATTCTCACCATAAATAACTTATTTTAAACATAAGGTAGAAATTAGATAAAAATGGTAATAATTGTCATTACTGGTAACCTAATAAATAATTTTGGAATCTAAAGCACTTGAAGCATGAAGCTGAGGTCTGACATATGTAGATCACATGACCAGACAAACACACCCACACCCCTATAGGTGTTAGCTGAAGTAAAAAATGAATGCAATATCGGCTAGCGAACCCCTAACCGCCCATATTACTAGTAATAATTAAAAAGCTTTCCTCAACGTCAGTCCTGTATATTGACGCAATCAAGTCACTTTTGTAGTGTGCAAAACACACCTCATGCTCTGAAGAGATGACAGCAGCAACAAAAAGCTCTTTATACTGGAATGCTAGTGATAAAGTGAAGAACGCTCATAATCTGCTGCTAATCTCAGCGGATTACGGGAGAAAAGAGCATCTCCCTCTGCAAATTAGACGGAAAGCATGTTTTTGTTCTTTTGTTGCAGCACTCTTCCCGTCTTCATCCCCCTCTCTCTACATTTTTCTCTATCATATTCGGCAGCCGTTGATTTTGTAGTCCTCTTTGTCATGCTTGCTGCTTCATGCTGCAGTGGCGGATGTTCGGTAATGGCCATTTAGACTAATCAATCGGACCCTTTGAAGTTAGAAGATGAAAGAAGTGTTTGACAGCTAATGTGTGTCTGTCCCATGACGTGAACTGCATGCCAATGTCAGTGCTTTGAAGGCAAAAGGACGGGCACATCACGTTGAATTTATCCTCCTCAGAAAAGATACACCTCAGCTGAGCAATGCCGCAATAACAAGTGTCAGCCCTCTCTCTTCTTCCTCCCTTCTCTCTCTCTCTGTTTTTCTACCCCTCATTCCCCCCTCTCTCTGTGTTATATATCTGTCACATACCTATACCTCCTATGCAGCTTGTGCCATCTTCTATTCCACACTTTCCCACCGAAATGTGTTCAAGTAAACATTTCACGCTTGCTTATGCTAAGGAGAAGTGGCAGCTTCAGGTAAGTGACAGGCTGAGATCTAACAGAGGTTTAGACCGATATTGATGAAGAGAGTTCTCTTTCTTCCCCTTACGCCGTTCTTCTCAAAGCATCCTGGGCTCATCCACAATGATGATAAGCTCATTTCTTTTATTTGATTTCAGTAAACAGGAAAAATAAGAAAACGTAGCTGAATGTAAAGATCGAAATGTTCTGCATTGTGATGACTGTGGTACTCCACATCTGTAACAATCAAAACATGGTAAGAGAGTTTGGTCACACTTTATTTTAAGGTCCAATTCTTAATTGCCTCAATAAACCCCTAATTTGCTTCTTAGTAATAGTTGGTAAGGTAAGTTTAGGTATTGGGTAGGATTAGGGACTTGTCATGCAGAATATGTGCTTTATAAGTACCAATGAACAGCCAATATGTTAATTGGCTAATAGTGAGAATTGGTCACTGTACTAGAGTTTATATATGGCTATATATATATATATATATGTTGAGTAATATGTTGGTTTTAGCATAGTGATATGTTGGTAATGCTAAAAATAATGCCAAATTAATTAATATCTTCCACTGTTGCTCTTTATGAAACAGACATCAGAGACACAAAACAAGGATCAACAAGCGCCCATCAACAGCTGTTTGAGGCTTGGGGAACTTATATATTAATATATATATACACAGTGGGGGAAAAAAAAAAGTATTTAGTCAGCCACCAATTGTGCAAGTTCTCCCACTTAAAAAGATGAGAGAGGCCTGTAATTTTCATCATAGGTATACCTCAACTATGAGAGACAAAATGAGAAAAGAAAATCCAGAAAATCACATTGTAGGATTTTTAATTTCCAATAAAACACTAAATGAACATCAAAATAAAAACAGACAAACCTATATTAAATATTTTTATTAAAGCAGGGCTAGCTGCTCATGGTCAGTGACTCTAGGACCAAGTCTTGTTTTTGTTCTAATTTAAACCACTGCTGTAAAATAGATAAGGAAAATGTTTGATCATTTAACATCTTTTGTAATGGTGAAATCATGTGTTATGTAAATGGGACACAAATACTATTATTTTTGTAATAGAACATAGTTTTTTACTATGTTTAATCTGAATATTCAGTAGACTATTGTCAAAATTAAGATTGCTTGGCCAAGAGGTCAGAACAGAATCGCATTTTTAAGAGAGCATACAGACATTCGGTTTGTGTAGAAATGAATACTTTCCATGCTAAGTACATATTATGTTAGAATAGTTCTAATAGTTCACACACAAAAAAGATAGGATTGGTGTTTCTGTTGTCTTTTAAATAAAACACTAAGTCTACAGCTGTTGAGCATTACCACGAGAGACAGTTAGAGGACGCACTGCACAGCATACACCCTGCTCTCTCTTTCTCTCTCTCTCTCTCTCTCTCTCTCTCTCAGAAACTCTTTATTAGCCGTAACTATGCGCAGACCGCACACACACCACGGTGGTCCCTGAACCCTGCACAGGAATTCTGGGAAAGCAGAGGCCTCCTCCTGCAGAGAAACATGAGTGCTGAAGTATGTAAAAGGAAGTGATCTGTGGCTCTCCTACATGGTCGCCCAGCTGGGTGCCTGTAAGATTTTTATGACTTTCTGCAGAGAGAGGCCTGGGTGCTGCTGTAGCACAACGCTGCACCTCCTCCTCTTTCTCTCTGTCTATCTTTCATTCACTCCTTTACTGGCCCTACACTAACGGCAGTGTCTCCACACCACAGTATAAAACGCATGCATAACCTAAACCACATGTAGATCACAGAAAGAGAGTATGAGAGATAGTGAGGGAGAGAAAAGAGCAAGTAAGGAGGCAATTACAAGGTAGACGGCAGGATGGGGATCTTAGGGTTTTCATCTCAAGCGTATTTGTTTGTAGAAATGCCATATAAACATTACATCACTGCATCGTTGCTTGTCTTGGAGTCATTTATGTGGATGTCCTTAACTATATCATCAATCCAGCAGGTTTTGTCCTGTAACTTTGGTAAAATAATGAGGGAGATGAAAAGGGTTTGCCTATTTATTATGAAGTATAGGAGCTTGATGACAGATTTAAATAAATGAAAAATGTACTTCAAACTAATTATTTGCAGGAAATGTGTGTTGCTAGTCTGATCACCCATGGATATAAAAACATTTTTAACATGGTTACATAAAGAAATATCACATGAGGCCATTTCATTTTCCACATATCTGAACCGTATGCGATCATGAATACCAAATATTTTCTTTAGTGTCAGTGTACGTGCAATTCCTCATAGTTTAAAGTAAACGTGATTCAAAATAGCATCGCAATATGTATTAAAAATCTAAGTGAAAATTTTAGTCTCTGACAGGTAATACTACTACAATACTCACCTCTAAATGTTTCCCCAAAAGTTAATCCATGAAAATTGCTAATAGTCTTAAAAAACAAGCTCTGCCATTGAGGAAGTCATAACAGCATGTGTTGTATTTTTCACTCTTGCTCCCCGAAATCTAAGTCCCTCACACAAAAGAGCTCCGAATGGGGTGAGGATGTGATTGTCCACTCTTTTTCTTAAGCACTGACTCGTTCTCGCAACATTTCATCCCTTTCTTTTACCCTCTTCCATAAGCCCTTCTGAAAATATCCCTGCGCTAGTAACATCACAAAGGCTTACTTATCTCGGTATTACCTATTAAAGGTTTAGATCATAGAGACTCACACTTGGAAGTAAATAAGTAGTGTTACAACCCTGCCCATCTGCCCAAACATAATATTTGTTATTATTAGTGTGATTAAAAATATTACAATTTACAATAACCATTTTCCATTTGAATATATGTTAAGGTGGAATTTATTAATGTGTCGGCAAAGCTGAATATTCAGAATTCATTACATGATCCTTCAGAAATCATTCTAATATGCTGATTTGGTATATGTCACATCTGATTAATTTAATGCATCCTTGCTGAATAAAATATTGACTTACAAAAAAAAAACAAATCTTACTGACCCTAATCTTTTTAAACAAGTGTTTTTAACCAAGTAAATTGGCTGAAAGAGGGTGTTCACCTGATGTCGACCACCCAGAGTCTCCTCCATCACAAATCTCTGTTAAGCTTTAATTGTAGTAGGTTTTCAGAAGGCATTAAGACACAGAAATGTTTAGCAAATTATTTCTGACAAGAGCTATGACTTTGATGTTATCCAAACTGCCATGGTCTGATTGACAAAAAAAGGGACAAAAGCCTCTTTTGCACTCTGAATCAAAAAGACATAAAAATGCTTGGATATGCTACATAGCAATCTGATGTATTAATTCAGATTTAAGTGGACAGCCATATTCTGACTAAAGACATTTTAAAACTATGAATAAACTATCATTAACTCTCACTTGTGCCACAGACAATGAATCAGTTCAGCTGAGTTCCAGCCACAGTGAATTAATGATACAGATCCACCATCTGTAAATTCCCCACAGACTCAGTAAAACAGGCAGCCATCATCGAATCTCTTTCCTACTGTTCGGTGGCAAACTTCCCATTCTCCTGCTCTCCCTTTTAATGGATTTCTGCAACACGGTTAGATATGCGTTCGGTTCTGGGTTCTGAGTCAAAGCAGGAAAGGAAAAGAGCACAAAAAGATGTATTAAATGATAATAATGACTGATGATATTTCTTCTTTTTTTTACCTAAAAAATGACTTTAATAACACAATGGTCAGATGGTTTGCAAGGCTGACAGAATTATTAAAAGAGAAAGACTTGAAGGATTTCCTTACATTTATCGGCCAGTACATCACACCCTCTCTAGCCTTTAATATATAAATGTAACGGATCCCGCCGATGTCTGTTTTATTATTTTCTGCTATTAAAATCCTGGGCCCGCAGATCCTGAGTTAATTTCAAGACAGAGTTGGCAACAAAGAGTGGGAAAAAAAGCCTCAGCAGGATTTATAATCTTTTCCCTACACTTTTTTCTTTCTTTTTTTTTCTCTCTCTCTCTTGAAATCAGGATAATAGAGGCAAGCAGGATCCTGCGCTGACCAGAGTGGAAATGGAATCAGTGGCTTCCAATCTCTCCCCCCGACTTGATAAAAACATAATACGTCTTATGATGAATGTTGTTATAAAGCACACCTGCGATAAGATTCAAGTATTCATATTTTCCATCATGTTAATGCTGGAAGATAAACCGAGCTAGTCCCGCCAGTGTCCACCTCAGTGGTTCTCTCAGGCCCGTGCGCAGTTGCCCCATTTTTCTATGTCGTCATGCTTAACGGATGGTGCTGCTCCCGGGTGTAGATGTCAGGTATGTGCCTACACTGGACCATGGTCCTATTGAGATGATGATAATAAAACTATGAGCAGGAAATGTTGGGCGAAAGCCAAGCTTGGTGATAATACCAGTGAATACCAGTGGTGAGTTTACTAATGAAAGAAAATTTCTTCCAAAACGATCAGGAATGTGTACATTATTATTAACTACTGTTGTTAAAAATGTTTTCTATGTAAGCACGGATTTACTATGGTTTAGTATTTTCAAATTTCTGAATAAAAAAGTAATGTACAATAACAAATGTACAAACAGTAAAATTACAGTTTGAAATGGTCAATTTCACTAGCACATGTAATTTTGTCAACATAAACCGAGTTGTTATTAACTTTGTTAGGGAAAAACAATCCCTGCTTACCCATTGTAGTTCTCGAACAAACTTATTTGACATATTTTTACATTAAATATGACATTTCATTTGATAATGTCATCCTTACATGTCACAGTTGTTGCTGAGATTGTGTAGGTCAGTGGATAAACTCTTGATTTTTTATTGTTACCTAACGGACTAACATTGGAGATGTGTCGATAAAATTGTCTGAACTGTTGCACGCCTCAACCAACACACAATAGTGGCGTTTTGTTTCTGAATCAGTATTTTAAACGAATCAGTGGAGTGACTTGCTCGTAAATACAGTAACGTGTTTCATTCCTTAATAAATCCATGTTTTGAATGAATCAGTTGAGTGAATGATTTGACGACTCACTCATAAATAGTCAATTGTTACATTCCTTAATAAATCAGTTTCGAATGAACCAGTTAAGTAAATGATTTGACGACTAAATAATCACTTAATTCCTGAATGGTTTAGTGTTTTGAACAAATCAGTTGTGTGAATGATTCGATGACTCAATCAAATACTGAAATAAGTAATAAGTAATTACTTTGTGACCCCTAAAAATGTATGTTCTATATACTATGAATGTGTGTAGAGTGAGTATAATATTAACTGTACTAAATTAACCATTTTATCATTGTCATGTGACTTACCAGCGTCAGTTACTTCGCTTTTCGGTCATTCACAACTCCTCTCCTGTGGCCTCATGGGATAGTGAAGTGTCCATCGGATGTGCACTTCAGAATCTTGCCGGAAGTCATCCGGGTACTTTTTGCCTACGGTTTAATGAATACTGTGACGTCAGACACACTACTCCTTTCACTACTCTTTACTGTTTGTCATACAATATAGTAAGAACATAAGCAATTTCTGAGTCAGCCACTCACTTGTTTTGTTTCTGAATGAATCACCCGAGTGAATGCTTCAATAACTCACTTCAAAGACAGTCACTTGTCACCACCTACTGGCATAAAGATTTAACTAGTAAAAATAGTCACTGAAAAATCTCTAAACACTAATACACTGACAAACACTGTATATTGGAATACAGTTTAGATCACATTTGAGGCCCTGAGCGAACTGTTGCATACTTTTAAATATTTATATAAATGCACTTGTAGACTTCTTGTGACTTTGAATTTAAATCACACAGAGCATTAGGGAGAATGAGAAAGACAAAGTGAGCTTCCTGTTTTCTTCGCTGATTTTCAACTGTTCTTGCTTTTTGCTTTTACGGGTCCCTAGAAGTGACACAAGCAGCTCTGCACTATAAACAAAATTCCCTTTTAGGCCCTCACCAACTCTCCACGGCCTCAGCAACCCCACCCCCATCCATTCAAACTATAGCAAACAAGCCAACCCAAATGCTGGCAGCTGCAGATGTGAGACTCTGTCACCTGTGCCTCATAATGCCCCCTCGTACCCCCCCGGCACGCTCTCATCAACCCCCCTTGTGTGCCCCTCAGACTCGGCTAGCGTCTGGCGTGCTAAGAGGGATGACTCTCTCGGCACATCCCTTCCTCCGCTCAGCCCGTCTCCACATCAGCCCCTTCCCATAATTCCCGGCCTACTGGCATCATGGGCCCAATTAGGATGACACATCCTATCAGGGAGCTTGTTTTGCATAGTCGAATACAAATGACTGTGGAAGTGAAATGTTTTCATAAACTTGCTACAATGAAGACAAAGCCGGCTGTTAGTTTCTGCCGAGGCTGTCATGAGGAGAATGAACACGTCAAACGATATTTCAGTTCAAGCGATTTGGGCTTCTTTATTTTTACCCTTAACGTGTCTTTTTAAGCATTTGCTGTTTTGGAGTCGACTAGGGGTCTTTAAGGTATAAACTTGCTTTTCACCAAATATTTTATTTAAAAACTTTTTTTTCTTCCCGAAATGACTCCTTAATGCCTGCATCAATCATAATTATAACAGAATGAATAATTTAATTACTTCTTCCTCGACTCGCAAAAAAATAAAAAATAAAATAAAAAATCAATATTCCCCACCCAAACATTTAGCAATGTTTAGCTTTTATTTGTCCTCTAAAACTGTCTTTAGCTAAGTGATTCTTAACGTGTCTTTTTAAGCATTTGCTGTTTTGGAGTCGACTAGGGGTCTTTAAGGTATAAACTTGCTTGCACCAAATATTTTATTTAAAAACTTTTTTTTTTCTTCCCGAAATGACTCCTTAATGCCTGCATCAATCATAATTATAACAGAATGAATAATTTAATTACTTCTTCCTCGACTCGCAAAAAAAAATAAAAAAAATAAAAAAAATAAAAAAATCAATATTCCCCACCCAAACGTTTAGCAATGTTTAGCTTTTATTTGTCCTCTAAAACTGTCTTTAGCTAAGTGATACTGACCCTTTGAATCTTTTAACAACGCAATCAATAAAGCATGTTTATGCAAACCTTGCAGAACCATCAGTTTGGGACTTTTGAAAAAATATGACCCTGACTGCAGCTTGCTAAGTGCAGAGCGCTAGCACTAAATCTCGGGAGTTAAAGTTTTACTGGGGCGTTATGGGTAAAAATGCCTTGTCAGCCATCTGCCACATTCTCTCTCGACGTCCATATTTCCAGAGCCGCTCAACTCCTGAGAGGGACCTGTACCGTCACCGTGGGCCGCACTCCACCATAACAGCTCAGCTATTGCTCCGCACATCCCGAACAACAACACAGTCCATTAAAGGAACCTGTGACAGGCCGAGAGACTGATTCTTCTTTTTCTTCTCGTTTTTTAAAGCTTTAATGAATAGTGATAGCGCTCCTGTCAGCATGACAACCTGGCATAATGTTTTCTCAAAATAGGACTAAATAAATAAATGGCATTTCTAAAACAGTCGTGACAGGGCTGATTCCACAGATCTTGATGAACGCTAATCATGGCTGATTAATCAGGCTGTAATCCGCCGATCCTAAAAGGTTATCCAGTCCATTGTGCAAAATTAGCTGCCTCTCTCGTGCCCTTTTAAATTCTGCGATGGCAATCACGGACAAAAGCACATTTTTATCGTGCCCTCTTTCGCCTGTCTCTCAGGACATATGTTAGAGATGTTTTTAAGTACTGTTTTGGAAAATTATGACTCACATTATGTCTTATTCCATCTCTCTCTCTCCTCTCCATCTCTCTCTGTCTAACTAGTTCTTTGTTTCTCCCTCTGTCTCATCTATGGCTGCTGGACTCCTTCCAAGTCTGCTAAAGCATGTCTTATCTACTTAAGCTTCTCGAGTGCTGATCAAAAACACTCACAATTTGTTGCACTGACATGGGGTTCTTTCCTAACAGACTTGTAAGTCAATAATGCTTGACTCCATAGATATATAAAACTGCTTTTATTTGACTTTTTTATATATGGTACGTAAGGGTGTATTTTGTTGTTGTTGTTGTTGTTTTTAAGTTTTGGATGAAATAAATGTGACTCACCAAAAAAGCTTGTCGCCTCCTACAGGACAAATTAAGTAAAGTGATGGCACACAATTTACATTTATGTATTAAACTGCTAAAAACTAGATGTGTGCAAGTAGTCATGACAGCTGACAAAATGTTTAAGAGAGAGAGTGAGATATAGAAGAAGATATCTGGAGTCCAAAAGTCTGAGACCACACATTGTTGCAATTGTTTTGAATTTTGCATTTGTTTCTAATTTAATACAAGAGTTGTCATTATAATCTATGTTAAGAGCACACTATTGGCACATTTGAATATCTTGAAGTAGTATCTGTTATGCTTTTGGTTATAAATAAATAAATAAATATATATATATATATATAATAAAAACTTACCTACACTAAAAATGTATTTACATATTGCAAATTATGCAATAATGTATTTCTTTTTAAATATTACATTTATTACTAATAATTACTATTACTATTTTTTTTTTTTTTATCTAAAACTGAATACATAAAACTATACAAGCACAACATGGAATTAAAATAATAATTAATAATATTCATTAAAAATAATAATGAAATTAAATTAAATAAAAAAATTAAGTTAAAAAGAGAACATCTTCTGTATGGTCTCAGAATTTAGGACCTTCAGACTTTCAGATGTGTCAAACATGTGCTCCTTTCCCGCAACCTTATCCAGGTGACATTAAGGAAACATTCATACACAAACCTCTACTCTTCCTGTTGTGTAAATGCTTCTTAGTGTCTATCATAGTGTATTGCGTTTGTCTGCCACTGCCGTAGTCAGTGATCATCTCAGGATGGCTGAATTTGTCCATAAATTATCACTGGGAGGGAAGAGGCACTGTAAGAAAAGTTTAATAACCAGAGTGTCGGGGCGTACAGCACTAGCACCACCTTCACCAACAAAACATGCATGCCTCCTGCTCGGGCCGACAAGAATTAGTGAGCTAAGCACTCGTAAATCACAGCGCCTGTAGCTCTCTCTTCCTGTGGCTCTGAGCACAAAAGAAGAAAAAAAAAAAAAAAAAACATGGACTTCACCATGGTTTGAGTGATGGAAAAAAAGAGGAGGAGTGTCTACAGGTCTAGGGTGCAGGGCTGAAGTAATATGCCATCATCTGGGGGAAATCCAGAAAGGTGATCTAGTGTGAGAACACTGTGTCAACAGCGGAGTGATAATAACAGCGAACAGAGCTGCTATGATATGCAATGCTGTGATGATATGCATGCTGTGTATTTTTAGCATCTTTAGACATTTCAGCTTTAAAATGCTTTAAAGGCAAATATAAATGTGACATTATAAGTATTACAGTGAGCACAATGATTGTAATTAGTATTTAAATTAAAAGTTGTTTTAAAATTGATGTTATTCTGCAATTGTTGTCAATAAATGTTTAACAAAAATAGTAGTCTGATCATTTGCAGTTTATGTTTAATGTAAAAAAATTTTTTTATATTTATTATTCTATATTTACTAATTTCTATCCTTTTATTTATTTTTTATTTAGCATTAAATTATGGGATTCAGTTTAGTATATGTATGATTTCAAATGCTGTCAAGTGCAATTAATTGTGATCAATCACAGAATAATAATAATAATAATAATTTAAAATATAATTATAAAAATGTGCATTTTTCAAACTGTGTTGTACATTATGGAAGTACAGCAAAAACTTGATGGAACTTGAGTATGTTGTCACAGAGCGCTTTGAGGGAGCGTTTATTGACAGTGGCAGCTCATCAGTCCAAAGGGGTTCAAACACAGTTATTTATATGGATTTCAGTGTGAAACAAAATAAACCACAATGACAAATGTATATCAAGAAACATGTAATGATGTCTGTGGTTCGAACGTTGCTTGATTCATTAAGTTTTAGTGGCTCCATCCTAGAAGATATTAGATTGTTGTGGTGAGGACTAGACACTTACAGCACACTTAGATTAATGGAATATTTCATCAAGTTCTGTTTGAAATCTGCTCCTCGATTAGTGATAGATGTTGTTCTCTACAAAGACGTCTTACATGAGGACATGTCTGCATTTGAGAAGACATTACTTTGACATGACATAACTGCACACGGACCACATGATAAGCTTTTCTTAAAGAGGTAATGTAAAACTGAGCAAAAACACAAACACATGTGGCCTGTGACAGATACCTGGATGCTATTCAACAGCCGAATGTTTCTCCGTGTTGTGGTTTTGAACTTGCGGCAAATGTACCTTATTTTCCACAGTGTAATAGATGAAATGGCAAGCCAGTGGGCTTTTACAAGAGTTATTGATTTCCACACAGAACGACTTACATAAAATTCACATTCTGAGGGGTGTAGATGGTGAACCCCCGCTTGCGGGAGAAACAAATTCTGATGTAAGGCTTGTGCAGCTGAGATCATATTTGCTGCTAGATTACAGTCTAAAACCACATTTCCTTAGATTTAGCCAGTATCATGGTTAGTAATGAAATTCCTCAGGGAAAACAAATTGCTGCTGTCACATAATCAATAGACATATGGGAATAAATGTCAAACGCATGTTCCCTCACATAGTCGTACCTAGCATGCTCGTGTCCTGCAGTGCCCCTCCCAGCATGCACTTAGTTCAAAAGGTCTCTCGCTTTCAGTTATTGTATACTGGCCATACCGCAACACGTGATTTCACTTGTAAGTGTTTGTTTAGCACTTGTCTTCAGCGTGATTGTGTGGCCAAGGAGATGAAGAGGGTGCGATAATATAGCGGTATTCTTCTATGGTGTCAGTTCTCTTCTTTCTGACTGCGGCTGACAGAGTGTTCTCCAGTGAACCGGCTGGAAGGAGTCTCTTAGGTGGGGGCAAAACACGCTGTCATTGCTCTTTGTCGTGTGTCCGATAATTAAAAATCTGATTTATTGGCAGGCGTCAACAATCACAGAGGGCCTCTCTCCTCCTCTCGCAGCTTTATGATGTTCATCCTTCCTCAGGCTAAATTTACTTGATGAGGAAAAAAGAGGGAAAAAAGGGGGAAGGGAAAAAAAAGAGGCCTTTTATATTATATGCTCCATCACTATCCTGCAGAGGATAAAGCAAAATGTATGGATGGATGGATAAATATTTTATTATATTTTGACTTTGGAACAAGCTAAATATTTTATTATATTTTGACTTTGGAACAAGCTGTTTTTACTAAATTGTTTAAGTGAAGATACTGAACTCAGTTCTGGAAAAAGCTAATTATTTGTTTGCATTTGGCACTTGGATTTATATTTTGTTGCCTAATCCAATGGCGTTCGTACAGTTTTTACATCCAAATACTTTGTTGTTTGTGCATATTATTAATATTTATTTTGACATATTTGTAAAACTGGCACTTTGAGGTTTAGGTGCACCTTGGAACTCAGAAGTTAAGACTCAGAAGAGGTAGGAGCCGAGACATACACACACACACACACACACACACCCGGAAAACTCAAAGAGGGCCGCAGTTAGTTGTGGATGTACATTGTATCAAGTGTATCCCATAGTCAGTCAGACAGACAGGTAGATGGCTGGTTGCAGGTGCTTTCTCTCTCTGGGAGGCCTGAGACAGGCCTGTGCTGTGCCGGCTGTCAGCTCATCAGGGTGTTCAGGTCCGGCTGGCTGACGGGCTCCGGCTCTGAGGCCTGGGCTGATGACACCTTCCTGTTCCACTGTGACAGGCCCAGTCCGACAGGCGTCAGAAAACACTCAGCCCTTCTCAGCGTTCTCATACATACATGTCTCATACACACACACCTGGACACGAGCGCACACACACATTCACAACCTCATACCTGCTTTGACATGAAAGAACACACATATTCACAAACACACACCCACACACACTCACTGATTTACACTCATAGCCTACCCGTCTCTTCCATGCTGCCGAAACTTGATGAACTGAGACGGAGAATGAGATGACAAACATACAAACACATCCAGAGAAATAAACAAAGTTGCCATAAACCTCATCAGGACATGATAGATCCAGGGAGAGTAATGTTTGAGTTATTATAGTATAGGTGAGTGCTAGAACCTGTCTTTGCGAGTTGTCAGAAAAGAATGCCCAGAACGCAGCCTCCTCTGCCAGACCTCTGAAGGTCGGACAAGCTTATGTTTGGCTGAGGAACTTTGGCTGAGTACACACCAGCTGTCTCTTTAGCCATCACTCAGACAGCGCTACACCGCTAGCTAGCTAGTGTGCGTGTGTGTGTGAGGTTGTGCATCTTTATTGTCGTTCAAACGCTGCCAGTGTGTATCCTGAGCTCGCAGCGCCACACACACACTCGCCCCTTTCGGGGGCTACCAGATGCTGACTGCTTGAGGCCTAGAGAGAGAAAGGCTGAGGAGAGGGGTAGGCGCAGAGCACTAGCATCACACCCTCTTCTCTCTTCCTCTCCCATGCAGTCACCAGAAGATGAGCCTGATTTGTTTTGGGAGCCGTCCAATAGACGGAAAAGAGAGAGAGGCTAAGAAATGGAGAAGTGAAAAACAGGTGAAGTGAAATACAGAGCGTGGCACCCCACGGCGTCGGGCAGAATGGGCCTCACCAGATATGAAGAGATTAGCCAGCCGCTGCTCTAACCCGGGCCCGTTTTTATGGTTGCTAAAGCCTCTGGCAAAAGTTAAAGCTACTCTCAGCAAACTCCAGCAGCCCCCTGCCTCCTCCCGCTCACAAACACGCAAGAAAGACGAGCCTGAGAGGGAAGAAAACGGGTTAGTTACACTCGTCATCAATGCATTAAAGTCTTCATAACAGGGTTGCGAGCATAACAGAATTCAACGGAATATAAAACCGCACACCCAGAAAGATGACAACTAACACAATTCCCATGAAATATCAGTTGTGTTCAAAATAAGATCTGCTTTATTTCGTCAAATGCCTTCGGATATCCTGAGGTGCATTTACATAGACCGTTTAATGCTGCATACATGGCACAGAAATTATAATTGCAGACATAATATCATGGAATTATTGTAAATAGGTAATAATGCTATCAAAAAAATACAGTACAATTGTTAAATATATTAGTTAGAGCATTATTTTTGTGCAGCCCCTTAACCTGGCTGTAAAGTCGTCTTTGTTTCAAATATAAGGTAACTATATAAGGCTTTTTGTCTGTAATTGGCGTTTTGACACGACAGAAATCACAGAATTGCTCTGTGATTTGTCAGTTGATTGACAGATGATTCATTCATTCTATGAATTCATTCAGCTGTGTATGTTGACCACTTTCTCATTTGTATATATGTGTGTGTGTGTGTGGAGATTAGACTAGAATGTATTATGCTTTGATTTTTCTTATATTTTAGTGTATTTTTTACATGTTAATTAATGTCAGTCTTTTTGTGTTGTTTATACAGTGGTGATTATAACATTATTACTTTATCTGCTTGAGATATACATTCAAGATAAAAGAAAATTACTACTGTTAGGTTAAAGAGGTTCAGTTGAGCTCAAGAGAAATTTCTAATCAATTGAAATCGAGATCATATGTTTGGGAGGGGGAGGTAATGCATCATCACAAATGTACCAAACACAGAACAAACCTCCCAATGGAAAATTTGTTTCCTTAGTTCAACTTATATTTTTGTTTATGCATGTATGCATGCATGTATTTATTCTTTCTAGAAGTTCTCTTACTCTGATAAACGGGCCAGTTTTAATATTGCCACTTTGAGGAGGCTCACTATATTCATTTTCGACAGTGCGTGTGTGTGTGTGTGATTGGCTAATTCAGCGCCTCCAAAGAGTGCTAGCCCTCATTCTGCTCCAGCTTGTTCTCTTTTAATCGCTTTTTCTTTCTTTTTTAATTTTACACCAGAGATGCACAAACAGTCTCCTCAGCATTTTGCCTTCCTCCTCACCCTATCATTTCTACCTGCTTAATTCCCCTCTAACGGGCCGCGCCAAAGTCGTTAGCTGATTAAGGCTCTTAATTGGGCTCAGAAGAAAAGGGTGAAGACAGGGCTGAAGTTTAGAACAACAACAGTTTTCTTTTAGTCATTTTGAGGGTCCACCTTTTTAGAGAGACCACAATGAAATAGTACTGAGAACATACAATGAAAAAGATGTATATATACTCTATATAATTTCAGTAATGGTAACACTTAATAATAACTTTCTTTAATAACTAAACCAAACATTATTGCTTTATATAATGCTTAGATCATGTGTTATAAAAATGTATACAAATAGTTATGAATGTGATGAAACTTTATGCATATATTTTCATTAAATAAACATTCATATTTGAATGTACATGACCTACTAATCTCATAGGAATAACTATGTTTGCTAACGACTTGTTAATGAAAGTTATTAGAGTGAGTTTGGCAAAAGTGGGAAATCAGGTAAAGTGTGACAAATATGTCTCATGATTGATTGCCCTTTAAATATCAGGAGACAATCAAATGCAACAGTCATTAGTAATTACCACAAGGGTCTTTGTCATTATGGATATGTTTTAATTTGCCTGACATTATTGAAGTATATGTGATCAAGCTTCATCATCTAATCAGTCTCAGCAAGAACATGGACAATTCATCAATAATGCTTTCATAAACATAAAGGCTTTAGAAAACAATATGAAAACATATACGATCTATAAAGAAAACATCACCTGCACAACTTTTTAATCCTCATGGGTTTGTATATTGATTGATTGATTGGGGTTTCAGAGATTAGAATGATGTATGTGCATATACGAATAATACACATTTCAAAATAAGCCTCTTGTTTTCTCTTTATATTTGCTTAATTTGTTCCTCTGTAATGTAATTGTATCACAAAGTAGAGATGTGGACATGTACTTTTCAGAAATGTGACTAGTGTATCTCTCTTTGTATACGCTAATAGATACAGTATGTACAATATTGTAAGGCACGTTGCGTAATAGTATGATGAATAGTTTATAACGCATAATAGTACAGTGATTAATCAATATATTCAGTTCCAACAGCTGTAAAGAAATCTTTGTACATTTACTTTTATGGCGCACAGGGAAAGTTTGAGGAAAATTTGTGTCTTTAAAACTGTCGTCATGAATTGTATTCATTAATCATCATACTATTATGTGTTAACAGCATACACTATTTCATACAACATTTAAAGTCTGAACATATGCTAATAGCCCATAGCTGTACTAAAACACAAACATGAGGTTACATACAGAATGATAATATATCTGTCCCATCCCTGTGTGAAGCAGCAGCATTAAGAAAGCATGCAGGTGTATATTATTCATTTAATACATGTAGATTTTAAAATTATTAAGCTATTGTAGGCAATCCTGTTGCATCTTACAGGAAAATCCAGTTAAACCTTCTTCTGATGATATAATTACATCATTACCAGCTGAACCAAACAGGTCATTTGTGGTAATTAGCTGGTCCAAGCTGTTCTAGATTATTAATCAGTTGCACTGCCAGATGATGGGGCTGAAGACAAGCTGGTAGACCATCTTTGTCAAGTTAGAGGTGGTAGAACAACTTGAACCAGTAACAAACCAAACAAAATGTTCATAGAATCAGTTTAAACATCTTATGCTGTTATGACCCTTTTTTAGTTTTTTCCCCCAGCAGGGACAAATAGTAAATCCCATATTTCATATAGAAGACAATTTATCTTTTTTTGTTGTTTTCAGTGTTTAAATTGCTGAAATAGTGCTAAATGTGTTCAGAAGTCTGTAAATAAAATATTGTTTGATAAAAATTGTTCACACTATAAAGTGTTACCTCATTAATCTGTCTTTTTGAAGATTAGCTTTTACACTTATGCAAAAATCGAAATATTATGTGCTCGATTCATTTCTATATCTCATTTTTTTTACTGCAGAATGTTAAAGAATTGCTCTTTGAGAAATTTGCACCCTTGGCGATAAGTTGTCATGTAAATGCTGAAAGTGAACTCAAATCAGTTTGTCTCTGATCTCTGCCTGACCTTGTGGTTTTAGTGTAGCGCCGCTGACCGCTCCCCGGGCCGCCTGTCATTAGGAGATGACTGCTTCTCTTTAGTGTGCTGCACTGTGGGCTGAATGACAATAAAAAACTAATTCACTCTTTCTCCCGCTGACTGGGTGCATGTCTGGGTCATGTGGGACTGGGTGGAGTCACAGTTCATGAAGGGGTCAAAGCTTTTTTAATGCGTCATTTAAATGTGAATTAGGTCACGAGGTAATACGCGGGTGGCCTTTTGTGTGTGAGGCAATGATTGAAACATGATATGGTTACTTAGATACTGTAGTTATTATATATGTGCACAGTTTATAGTATACATAATTAACCGTGCTGTGCTTTCTAATTAATTCCTTCCATCGTCGTCGCGTATAAAACTAATTAAAAATAAATAAAAAACCGAAGCCACGCTGCTGAGAAGAGCATCTTCTTTGACAGCGAAGAGCAGTTTTGTTAAGACTGAGAAACGTGTGTATGTGTGTGAGAGACGGGAGGTGATGAGGGCGTTTGGGGGGTGAATCGTTCATTACGGACGAAAAGGCATTTGTGGATTTGAGCATTGGGCATGTGTGCTATTACTGAATGATGAGGGGAAAAAAACACAGTGTGATCAATGGAGAGAAGAAGAGTGAACTCTGCCAGCTGCCAGGATCTCTCACACACACAACGTAAAAATAACACACATCCACACGTGCCGCACAAACATTTTCATACACACACACACACACACACACACACACACGGGGGGAGAACAGAGACAGAGCATGACATTTAAAAGGAAAAAGCTGACATTGACTCCATCACTGTCACAGTGGCTGCCATAAAGCAGCGGCAAATATTAAAACATTTTTCATCTGTGCTACATTATTGGCACCAGAAATTGTTTTCCCCTCCGTCTGATATTCTCCTGAACTGCTGCAGCTCTCCCCAGAGACCACATGCTGTTACCAAGGCCTCCAAACATATTGGCAGTTGATGTGGCGGTATTCGTGTAAGCTTGCCATTCAGTGCGTCCTTATCCTGCTCGCCCCACCCCCTGCTTTAGCTGCCGTCTCTCCTCACACATGTCGCCCCGTCTCTGAGAAAGACACCGTGTGACCCTGACATAGGAGGTGCTATGTAAATATGATTGTATGTGTGTGTGTGTGTGTGTGTGTGTGTGTGGCACAGCGAGTGAATCAGAGTGACTCACGTATGAAAGGGAACCCGTAGGTTGTTGTGTTGTTTTTATATCACAGTTACAATATGTTCAGATCGCCCACAAGATGCACAGTAGTACGTCAGCGAGTGACATATATTTATAATATATTACAAATATATCTATACATTATTATATTCAATTATAATATTAAAAATGTGTGTGTGTATTTGATTTCATTTTCAAAATAGATATTAAACAAGATACCCGTTTTCCTGTTCTTACACAGGACACAGGTTTGATCCGATTCATCCCTCTTCTTCCCATTATTGTCATGTCTACTCTTGAATGTCTTTATTATAGAGGCAGAAAAAAATGGGGAAAAAGTTTACTCAATATGTTAGTTAATATATATATATATATATATATATATATATATATATATATATATATATATATTAGTTATAGTTATATTTATTACACTGTAGGTATATATAGTTCATCTGTTGTTGTTTTTGTTGTGGTATTATTTTTATATCAATAAACCCAGTCTCATTACAACTTGTAATAATATGTATTGATAGATTAAAATAACAAAATATATTGTAAACAAAATCATATGACCCATAGCTAAACATAAGCATTTTCCCCTAAAGTAAAATTATACCTTTATAGAAAGAAAGCCAAAAACCACATTTTAATCTTGCAATTTCAGCATCTTATGAAAAATGATGATGATGATAATATTAATAATAATTCATTTTAATTGGTTTTAACATAAAATAAATAACAACAAAACAAGAAAATAAATACAAGAAATGCACAGTATCTTGTATTTACCATAAATAAATAAATAAATAATGAAACAAAACAATATAAATACACAGCACAGCAACACATTAACAATGATTATTTATATATATATATATATATATATATATATATATATATAGCTTTTATATTATAAGTGTGCTGGGTGTTATTTATGTAATATTCAACATATTTTATGTATGCTATTTTTTATTTTTTATTCGAAGTTCAGTTTAAATAGCTCTTTTGTTGCAAAAATATATTTACAGCCAAAAGCGAGCATGGCCATACAGGAAAGTTTTGCCAGAACACATCTTTTTCTCAGGTGGCCATCTTTAGTTTAAGGGAAGAGAGTCTGGCTCCTCCATCTGCTGGCTCTGATAAGTGGTGTGTGTTTGGTTAAAATCATTTTCCACACTGCATCTACTGATGCTTCTGGAAGCCTCTTCATCTTGTCATATTCCTCACGTGCCCGGATGGCCTATTTAAACACATGAACACAAATTCAATTCAATCCGATCGCACGGCATGTGTGTAATCAAAAGAAGAGTACGTGGCAGTCAGTGGAGAGATGACACAGCAAATCTCCCAGGATTTATTCCTCTCTCATTTCTGATATAGATGTCAGAGAGAACATCATATATACTGTAATAATCACAGAGCTTTGATTATCAACTCCTAAGTCTGCAGTCAGAAATTACACACCTGACAAAAATTAGTCTAGGTGGAGTCTATAGGGTAGATGAAGGAGAAACTGAGACCTGTGGTGAATGTGCTCTTGTTTTTAGCAGATAATCAGGAGCGTTCTCCTTACGTCACCTGCTCCAAATGCACATCAGGACTGCTGTTTCTCCAGGCCTCCAGGCTCTTTTAAGGGCACTGTAAGATATTTGCCTCTAATGCGCACAAATGAGGGGCCCAAATGGTCTTATTACAAGGCCTCCCTCAACAGAGACAATACATCAGGTGAAAACACACTACAAAATGGAGAGCGTGATTGTTCTGGGAGCACAGTGCTCATTACTCAACACAATCTCTCTTGCTTTTTCTCTCACATGTTCTCTCTCTCTCTCTCGCTTTCTTTCTGTGTCCCTCCACCTCTTGCTCTTTTTCTTTCACCAACATGCACACATTCACACACTCTTTTTCCCCTCCTCCCTCTCCGTTTTCTCCGGCAGAGTCTCTGGTTTCAGCGGGCGCACATGCACGGAGCCGGATCCACCCCTCCATCTATCAGTCCCCTGCTTTTGTTCTGCATCTCCATAAGAGTAACTAATGCATGTCTGGTGCCTTACTGGATTAGATTAATGTCCTTATTGACTGCATTCAGTCTCTGTCAAACGTGCAATGAAGAGGAGATGAGAACAGGCCTTTTGATCAACAGGCCAACATTTCATCATGCGTCATTCAGGTTGCTGGCTGGACCTTATGCTGATGCTGATGGCTGAAGCCAGTGAAGTATGTGAGGGGTGTGTTTGTGTTGTATGTGTTTATGGGAGAAAGAATCGGAGGACTGGTGTTTTGAGTGTGTTACCTCACGCCTCGGCTCTTCCACCTCCTGAACTCGCTGTGACCTAGGGGCAGTGTGAGGTCAGTTGCCTATTGGCTGGGATATATGATGTAGTGGGTAATGGCATTACAAACATCCCTTGAGCCTGTGGCTCTTTAGAGCAATAATCACTCATTGTTACTCTATCTGTGCTTTAAGATTTAAGCCCATTTTCTGCCTGAACTCTGGCATCTCTACAATACACCACAGCAGCTGCTCCAAATACACTGTAGCATCTCACAGTGGTGTGAATGACACACCGATGCTGTCATGTTCACAATGTTTTATCGTTAGTAGAAATAATAAAAATCATTATTATTAATCACACAATGTTTTAGTTTTAGTATTAGTATTAATATTAGTATTGTTGTGGTTACAACAACAATATTAATACTGGATACTAAAAATACAACAACAACAATAACAATAATAATAACACTATTAATACTACTACTACTACTACTACTTCTACTAATAATAATAATATTATCAACCCCAATATACTCTATCCCAATCTCTATCTAAATGAAAAAAGACAAAATCATTATTATTAACTGTTAAATTATTATTAATCACACAATGTATTAGCATTAGTATCCTTGTTGTTAACAGCAGTAGCAACAACAACAATATTATTATTATTATTATTATTACACATCATAGATACACACACACACACACACACACACACACACAACAAAAACAACTGATGAACTATATATGTTGTGCTCATAAGTTTACATGGAGAATATGCAAATATTAATAATTTTAACAAAAAATGTGCATGTCTTTTTATGTAGTACTGTCCTGAATAAGCTATTTCACATATAAAATATGTTTATATATACTCCACAAGAAAAAAATAATTGAATTTATAAAAATGATCCCATTCAAAAGTTTACATACCGTTGAATCTTAATACTGTGTGTCGTTTCCTGAATGATCCTGAATGACTGTTTTTATGTTTTGCGATAGTTGTTCATGAGTCCTGCATTGGTCCTGAGCAGTTCAACTGCCTGCCGTTCTTCAGAAAAATCCTCCAGCTCCTGCACATTCTTTGGTTTTCCAGCATCTTCTGCATATTTGAACCTTTTCCAAAAGTGACTGTATGATTTTGAGATCCATCTTTTCACACTGAGGACAACTGAGGGACTCATATGCTACTATTACAGAAGGTTCAAACCCTCAATGATGCTCCAGAAGGAAAAACCATGCATTTAAAGGGTTAGTTCACCCAAAAATGAAAATTATCCCATTAATTACTCACCCTCAAGTCATCCTAGGTGTATATGACTTTCTTCTTTCAGACGAATCCAGTCAGAGTTATATTAAAAATTGTCTTTAATCTTTCAAGCTGTTTAATGCCACTCAGCGGGTGTTGCATGCATCAGTCTAAAAGAAGTTAAATAAAAAGCGCCCATCCATTAAAAAAAAGTGTCTCACACGGCTCCGAGGGGTGAACAAAGGCCTCCTGTAGCAAATCGATGCGTTATTGTAAGAAAAATATCCATATTCAAAGAGTAATAATCACTTTAATGTATCTTGCGCCAACAGTTGTACATGGAAGCAGCTCCGGGCGGATGATGTATGAGGTCGGTTTTTATAATTAATCTTTGAAAATCAAAATCTGGATTTGAATATTTTATTTTATTATAACCTAAAGATGCTATGTGAAAGTTTGAAACAGCAAATAGTTTCAAACTTTCTTGCCACTTAGTTTCATCTTGTCTCATAGTTTCATCTTGCCACTTTCTTGGTAAAGAAAACACATTTTTACGATTTATAGCGTTTTGGAACCAAAGTTTTGCTAATAGTTCATCAGTTGTTTTTGTTGTGTGTGTGTGTGTGTGTGTATGTATATATAAAATAACTATCCAGAATGGTGAAATTACAAGATATTGTACAAAAACTTACAACCAATACTGAAAACAAGCAAACAAACACAAAATCTTACAGAAAGAATAAAAGTCATACTTTTTCTTACAAGCCCAATTTTTATGACATCTTGCCATTTCTTCATATTATACAAATGATTACAAGTTGTTGCTGGGTGTTCACAAAGCCCATAGACAGAGTTAGAGGAGTAGTTTATAGTAACCAATGAAACACAAGGTTTATCTCACCCTCATAACACAGCACAAGAATAAAGGAAAAACTCAAGAGGTTCTCTCTCTCCCTCCCTCCCTCCCTCCCTCTCTCTCTTTCTCTCTCATTTGTTAGCTGTCTTTGCTCTTGCTGTAATACTCTGTTTATGAAACATATCAAGAGAAGAAGCGTGAGACCACACAAGCAGGGAAACTGCTCACTCATTCCTCTCCGCCATCTGCCAGGTCACATGACCCATCTGCACACCACAGCCCTGTCAATCAATCAAGACAGGGACAATGGAGAATAATAATCATGACAAACTAGGCAGAGGAGAAAGTACACATCCACACAAACACACACACACACACACATACTGATTCACGCTCTTCGTGCATCGAAAAATGAAGGGACAAAACTTAATCAGGAGGGGTCGTGTTAGGGAGTGGGGAACAGATTAAATTACTATGGTATTAGATACGGGAAATGATTTCTGTCAAAACCATCTTTACTGCAATTATAATATGTTAATTATGTATTTCATTAAGTAAGTGGATTAGAGGCAGCGCTGACGGAATCAGTCTGAAGAAGGACTGGACCAGGAAGACCAGGCACACACATATATACACACTACACACACACACACACATACATACACACACATGTATGTAAAAGACAGAATTCTAATGAACTCCATCAGGGGAAGAGCAGAGGTGCTGCCAAATATGCCATTCTGTCCACTTGAACCACGGCATTTGCTTCCATTTAAATTACACTGACTAAAATAATTTAACAGTTGAATTGACAGTGTTTTCATTTGTCAAAAGTGTTAGGATGGACTTGGCATTTGCTTTCAAAACACATCCACTTTGTCTGTTCATGCATTTTGTAGGAAACTACTTACAGTCACAGTATTAGAAGTTTCATGAAAAACTGTTGAATATTTATTTAAGATAATTCTTAATTTCAAATTTAAAGTTTTTGAGGATTATAAAATAGTGAAATATCTAAATTACACTTACGTTGGTGTTTTAAATGCTATAATTTAAAATAGTAATTATTTAAAAAATAAGATAAAGGCATTTCAATAAAATAATGAGACATATGCATGAATCTAAGGAGACCTAATCAATCAATAAATCAATCAATGAAAAAAGCTTAAAAGTTCTGTCATGCACTAAAATTTTGATCAGTTATCTATAGGTGGGTTACAAAACAGAATAGAAGGAAGAATGGCAGAATGGACAACTAAATTGCAGATTCAAAAGGCTACAGAGGTCACTTTGCAGGCCATCAATGTCATCAGAGAAGTCTTACTAAAGGACATAATACTCCCAGAGAATGAATGGCCAGGATAAAGCTAACAACTATTCGTGACTGGACATTTAACAATGTGTTACGTTCCAGTCGAAAAAAAGCATGTGTGCGCTCAATATGGTGCTCTTTTCAAAGGCAGAGCAAGACTCCAATTTAGATGCAAATATCTGATAAGAGCGAAGTACATCCTTCCGTGATGGAATGCACTTTTTCTTTCCAATTTCATATCTGATGTTTATTCTTTGACAGACACCAGACAAAAGTGAATGTTGTGGATTCCACATTCCTGAGGGAATGTAGAAAATAACAAGACTAAGGGAGAGAAACTGGAAATAGACAGCCTTCCCCAATCCAATTAAGTTGCTTCAGACATTATGTGGTTTTTAAAAAATGAAAGGCGGCCGTTGAAGTACTTTGGTGTCTTTCCTAGAAATGTCTAAAAATGTGGCATCATGCATAGAAATGTCAAGATATTATTGGTGGAGACAGTGTTTGTTTACAACATTACCTTTCTTTTTCTTTTTTTTTTTTTGCATCTCAATTGCATCTCAAGGTTTCAATGTCTAACATATTCTATTATTTGTAAGATTGTCCCACACATTTGTAATGATTCAGAATTCAAAACCTGTTTATCATGCATGTGGGTGGTCAGGAGAAGTTTACTGGTGGTCAAACAAATGGAAACATACCGAATGATAAAATCACCTCATTCGCAGAAGAGAGTCACCTCCGATTAATGTATTCGTTTACTGAATGTGTACAGCATTTTACTTGTCGGAACACATAGAACACACATGTACATGCAGTCCTGAACAAATCAAAATGTGTCATGAATAGCGCAAGACTGCATGTGTATTAATTCAGTGGTCTGCTTTATTTGACTCTAACGCATCATTTCCATTTTAAAGCTTGAAATTTTTAATTCTACTGATATTGAATTCTTATTCTTGTCAGTGAGGGATGTCTTGCAAGCTGGTTGGACTGAAGTATAAAAAAAATCTCATGTATATGCTAATACATGCAAGATAAGAGATAATAAGCATGACTCACATACATATAACTATCTGATTTGTTCTGGTTCTATTTTTTCCATTTCTTGTTATCATGCACCAATAATGAATTGTATTTACTTGGTCAAAAATAGGTCTGCATTTGTTTCCAGCTATATTAATTTTTTACCCAACTCAAAGTGTTTGATGTACCTTTGAAATGCATTCCTAGAAAACAAAGCCATGAGTAATTAGGACAAGCCTACAATTAGACTGTGTGTTTTCACTGCTATTGAATAATTATCATGAGGATTGTCTGCTTATACAGTAGATGCACTTCTGATAGCAGAACAGGAACAACACAGATTGAAAAGGGAAATAAATTAGGAATAATGCAGAAAGGTAAATGTGTATGAAAATCAGAAGATATTTGTTGTGTATGACATGGTATGTGAATGTATATATCTATGGAGAGATTATAGAGTCTAATGGCAATATGATAAACCCCCATTCTCCTTCCTTCTCTCTCAGGGGACATATTACACCTCTCATTATGCTACTGATTGGCCTGATTTCATCTGCAAAGCATTCTGTGAAGGGCACCATCCCTCCACACAACTAACCCAGCAAACAGAAAAGGAGAGATAACAGAAATAGGTTTGCTCACAAAAAGAGCATCAATGGTCAACAATCAGTATATGCTTTTACATGCACTTTAAAAGTTAGATTTCTGCCTGACTAAAGCAATAATTCAAATTAAATTAAAATTGACTAACATACACTTACTATAATATATAATATGATTGTAGCTTGGCTTTGTCCAACAAGCATAAACATTAATCAGACTACCGTTGGTGCCTTGCTGCTGTGCACTTGCTTTAAAAGACAGGTGACACACGACATGTATTTAATCCTTCAAATATTCAATTACACATTGTGCCATGTGTCATTTTAGCTTGACTACTCAAAAACCCACTGTAGCTTGATTGTAACTGTGCATGTAAATGTACTTAAAGAAATAGTTCTCACATTTACTCACCCTCATGTTGTTTCAAACCTGTATGACTTTACTTATTCCATAGAACAAAAAAGAAGATATTTTGAAAAAAAAAAAAAAAAACCTCAAACTCATTTTATGTTGCACAGAAAAAAAAAAATCATACAGGTTCAGAATGACA
>NW_015505740.1:453925-484597 GCF_001515645.1 Sinocyclocheilus grahami
CTTTGCCAGGTTGAGCTGTAGGTGATATTCTTTCATCCATGCCGAGATGTCTGCCAGGCAGCCTGAGATCCGTGCAGCTACCGTTGGATCATCTGGTTGAAATGAAAGATAGAGCTGTGTGTCATCAGCATAGCAATGGTAGGAGAAGCCATGTGCCTGTATGATGGGACCCAGTGATGTTGTGTATATGGAGAAGAGGAGGGGTCCAAGAACTGATCCCTGAGGAACCCCAGTGACAAGTTGATGTGCTTTGGATACCTCCCCTCCCCAAGACACCCTGAAAGACCTACCAGTGAGATAGGATTCAAACCAGCGAAGTGGAATCCCTGTGATGCCCATTGAAGAGAGGGCAGACAGGAGGATCTGATGATTGACAGTGTCAAAAGCAGCAGAAAGATCCAGCAGAATAAGGACTGATAATTTGGAAAATATAGATTGCTTTGCAGATCTGCATCCTGTTTGCTATACCTTTTGTATTTAAATTACATTTAGGAACTGAATTTCAATTGAAAATCATTCTCACTTCAATTTCAGACATACAAATAAAAAAAAATCTGAAGACTGGTCAGAACAAAATATCAGTAGGACTCTCATTTATTAGTAAATTTATTAAAAAATGTATAAGTACAGTGTTATGCCAATTTATAAAATAAATGATGAAAAGCTATGAATACTAATCCGATTACCTCGGTGTCTTCACCAACTGTCCAACCAAAACTGCTGACTCAATGGGAAAAAAGAGACTTTTTCCATTCCACTGCACTACTTTTCTATTGTTTTTCTATGTAAACACACTAGATGGACATCTTTGACCGTTGCGCTCAAGTCTTGCATCTTTTGCAGCATCTTGCACAAGACAGGAGTTCTTAAAATGAAGTGCTCAGGTTAAAAGAAGTTCAACTTAAAAAAAAAAAAAAAATGTCTTAAGACCTTGTGTATTTTTCTCATTTCACTGCCCACATCTCATTCTGTGTGAATGACCTCTTACTCATACCTTTGCTGAACTGAGACTATCAGGAACCTTCAAACAGCATAAAAGTGATACTCTGAAGTTGCATTTATATGATTCAATGCAAATTGCAGTACAGTTGCATGTATTGCTGAAATGGTATATTTATGCATCAGCCTAAATCTGTAAACATGAGGCTACACCACCCTAAAAAATAAAGATCTCCTCAAAGAGCTTTAACTGAGCAGAGGAACAGCTGTACTCCAGTCTTTTGCTATGTACAATGCCCTCACAGAAGAAATTAGTTGCCATTTATTAATCTGTAAGTGAGGTGTTATTTCTCTTGGGTCTCATTTACACCTTCACATGTTGAGCTGAGCTGTTTCCCTCCCCATGATGCCAGGATGCAGTTACCCTGTGATTATTCCTTCCCCTTCTGTGTGAGACTGAGTCAGAGGACAGATCCCGAGTTCAAGCTCACACTCACATACAAACACATACGCACATCAAACTCTCACATGAGTGCAACACAGGCACACTAATATGTACTTACAATCGTAATTACATTCTGAGCTGGACAGAGCATGAGAGAGAAAGAAGGTCGCCAAGCAACATTGGTGCGAGTGGGCAGAGGGAAAAAAACTCCATTGGCTTTAGCGTGGGGATTCAAGCATCCACTTAGCGTTAGCTTCTGGCGAGACTTCAGCACCTTGTGTGGGTGTCTGATTGAATGACTGCTTAAAACATCACACACTGGTCATTTCATTACACTCAATGAAAGTATAAGAACTCAGAGAAAGAGATCAGTTTGTGAAGAAATGAGTCTGACTCATCAGCATATTTAAGAGTATTTGTAATTAAATCAGTTTCTCATTTCCTTTCTCTTGCTCCTTCTAACAAAACTCAACTAATACATCACGTGTATTTTTGAAACCATCAGCTTATCTATTTTTATGTAATTAATGGCAATATAACAACAGGTATCTTTCGATTAATTATACTATGCTGAGTATTAAAATCAATTTGAATGAGTGAAAAGTGAAAATTCAAGTGAAATTTCCACAAAAAAAGTAAATAAGACATTTGTTATTAGAATAAATATTTTTCAAAAATAAAAATTGTAAAATGAAAAATATATATTGATAATTACTTTGCATGCTTATCATAGGTAAAATGTGTCTACCTACACAAATTAATTATCTTAATCAAATAAATATATATAATATATAATTGATTACACTGTAGTGCTTTTACAGCAGTTGTTTTCATAATAAATAAATAAATACATTTTTAAAACATTAACTTTTGATAGTTTTCATGATTATCATAAGGAAAATGTGTAAGTAAGTAAACAAATAAATAAAACATTTAATTCATGCAAAGAAATTGCACCTTAGGAAGATAATTTGCCAAAAGAGTAAAATCATCTACCCAACTTGACACACTCCTTGTTGTAACTTGCCTATAGGGGACCAAGTAAGCCATGACTAACAAAATAAAATGACAATAGGTTGAAGATGCCCCATTCTCAGTATTACTTTGTTTTCCACTGCATTCCATCACACAGATTTCCTTTCTGGTATCTGCTCTCAGCTAGATAATAAGGAGTTCAGTTAAAAAAAAAAAAGTGATTGATGATGCCCTTTTGCAGACAAAGCTCTTCCTGGCTTCTGCTGTGGTACCTCAAAGATAACAGTCTAAAAGTGATGCTCCAAAGTAAAGTCCAAGCTATGCACTCTTAAAAATAAAAGTGCTAAAAAGTGCAGCATTACCATAGAAGAACCCGCATATGGCATGAAACAATTTATCATTAGAGTGGTATGTAATTATTCAAATGGAATGACAAATGCTCATCTGTGCTGGAGGCATCTCCAAGAAAAAGGAACGTGATTCGTAGTGAAAAGCTAAAGCTGCCAAAGGTCTTAGTAATAATCACTGACTCCCTCTGTAAAACACACAAATAGATCATAAAGCCCTCGCAACATGGCATAACAGTACTCACAATTTTTTGTTCCGACAACGTGTGATTCAAAGACGTATTTTATGAAGGAATACTGTGATGTGTAAATATCTGGGAAGGTTCTGTTAAAGAATCTTGGAAAATGAACAAAGCCTTTTGAAAAACAGATTATGTAAATCTTTCCCCAACAGATGAACGTTGCAGCAGCAGCCGCTTCTCTTTCCGTTTCTACCTGAAATCCTTTTAGGCAACAACAACGCCTGAAGTTAATTTGAAAAGAAAGGCGATGTGAGAAGATTTATTGTTTAAAAGTATAATCTAACAAAGTGGGTGTATTGGATATCTGTTTCTTTGAGTGAAGAGAGATGCATTTCGTTCTTCTGAGCAATCTGTTCTTTAATGACAGGGCATGTGATTATTATGTTTTTGAAAATATGATGACACATTTGGCTGGTCTATGCTTTAAGATGACTGAGAGAAACCAAATCATTTTTTTCCTGTTTCAGAAACTCTTTCTATTATTTCTGATGAGTGTGAACGGTAACTGAAATCAAAAGACATTCAAACACTCAACACTGTCTCATCTGATCACTTCTGTACAAAACCACTGTGTTTGCATGCTGCCAGCCGGTCTGACAAAAGTCTTTTGTCGAGTCTGCTTTACTTGAAACAGAGAGAAAAAAGCTGAAATGTCACTAAATCAAGCCAATGCTGATTCAAATTTTTTACCATGTCATTGCTTGTGTAAGTAGTTTGTTATGCAACTGTTCAAGTTTTGTGCGAGGGAGCAATAAGCCCTGTGGAGCACAATAAGCCTTTTGATGAGAGAACCAATCACCTGTATCAACTCCGAGGCTGTTTCACATTGGACTGACTCATAATCCTGCAGTTTCTGATGATCCATGTGTGATTTTCTGCCATATCCCATTTAGCTCATTTATTCTTCCCATTCAATTTACATATGGAAAACAAATTACATTATTGGAGCACTACTTATGAAAAATACCTTATTATGAAGATGCCCCTTTCAAATGATCTTGGAGGGAAAATCTATTTTTGAAGGCAAGGTGTGTAATTGTATGTAACAATATTTTATGTAATACATAGAAACATTTAATTAATACATATGAATGTATTACATTAATGTAATATAACTGATTAATACAATAATTTATTGTTATATGCTATGTACTTCTATTATACTACTACTGTTATTATGCACTATGCTATACAATACTGTTCAAATTTTGAATTTCAAAACATTTAAATGTTTTGAAAGAAGTATCTTATGCTCTCCAAGATTGCAGTTAATTAAAAATTTAAAATATTTATTAGAAAATACAATAATATTGTTAAGCAGTATTACATTACAGTATTACAGTTTTCTATTTTAATATATTTAAAAATGCAATATATTGTGGAAAAAACTGAATTTTCAGCAGCCATTACTCCAGCCATCAGAAATCATTTAAATATGTTGATTTGGTGCTCAGGATATACAGCATGTCTATCTACATATAATAAAGTTGGTGCACCTTTAACATTGATGGTTATTGGTTTTGTTAAACACTTTTTCAGTCAATACAAATGTATTTCCCTATAGCCTTTAAAGGCATTCCAGGTGTTTTCCATAGTGTTTAGGATATAACTGTGACATTGTGCATGCATCTAGAGTAGCAGAGATAATTATATTAGAAGAATCCTAGCTATTCATCTTACAACATAGTTCATACACAGTATTCCCATTTGAGTTGCTTTTCACTTCAAGCAAAGAAATCCATAAAAATACCATTTGATAGCCTGTTAGATCTGTGGAAAAGCCAATTCTAGTGTGACAGGCCTGTACAGCTGCCAAAGTACAAAATCCACACACACACACACACACACATACTGATTCACGCTCTTCGTGCATCGAAAAATGAAGGGACAAAACTTAATCAGGAGGGGTCGTGTTAGGGAGTGGGGAACAGATTAAATTACTATGGTATTAGATACGGGAAATGATTTCTGTCAAAACCATCTTTACTGCAATTATAATATGTTAATTATGTATTTCATTAAGTAAGTGGATTAGAGGCAGCGCTGACGGAATCAGTCTGAAGAAGGACTGGACCAGGAAGACCAGGCACACACATATATACACACTACACACACACACACACATACATACACACACATGTATGTAAAAGACAGAATTCTAATGAACTCCATCAGGGGAAGAGCAGAGGTGCTGCCAAATATGCCATTCTGTCCACTTGAACCACGGCATTTGCTTCCATTTAAATTACACTGACTAAAATAATTTTACAGTTGAATTGACAGTGTTTTCATTTGTCAAAAGTGTTAGGATGGACTTGGCATTTGCTTTCAAAACACATCCACTTTGTCTGTTCATGCATTTTGTGGGAAACTACTTACAGTCACAGTATTAGAAGTTTCATGAAAAACTGTTGAATATTTATTTAAGATAATTCTTAATTTCAAATTTAAAGTTTTTGAGGATTATAAAATAGTGAAATATCTAAATTACACTTACGTTGGTGTTTTAAATGCTATAATTTAAAATAGTAATTATTTAAAAAATAAGATAAAGGCATTTCAATAAAATAATGAGACATATGCATGAATCTAAGGAGACCTAATCAATCAATCAATCAATCAATGAAAAAAGCTTAAAAGTTCTGTCATGCACTAAAATTTTGATCAGTTATCTATAGGTGGGTTACAAAACAGAATAGAAGGAAGAATGGCAGAATGGACAACTAAATTGCAGATTCAAAAGGCTACAGAGGTCACTTTGCAGGCCATCAATGTCATCAGAGAAGTCTTACTAAAGGACATAATACTCCCAGAGAATGAATGGCCAGGATAAAGCTAACAACTATTCGTGACTGGACATTTAACAATGTGTTACGTTCCAGTCGAAAAAAAGCATGTGTGCGCTCAATATGGTGCTCTTTTCAAAGGCAGAGCAAGACTCCAATTTAGATGCAAATATCTGATAAGAGCGAAGTACATCCTTCCGTGATGGAATGCACTTTTTCTTTCCAATTTCATATCTGATGTTTATTCTTTGACAGACACCAGACAAAAGTGAATGTTGTGGATTCCACATTCCTGAGGGAATGTAGAAAATAACAAGACTAAGGGAGAGAAACTGGAAATAGACAGCCTTCCCCAATCCAATTAAGTCGCTTCAGACATTATGTGGTTTAAAGAAAAAAATGAAAGGCAGCCGCTGAAGTACTTTGGTGTCTTTCCTCGAAAATGTCTAAAAATGTGGCATCGTGCATAGAGATGTCAAAATATTATTGGTGGAGACAGTGTTTGTTGGGGGGGGGGGGTACATCTCATTATTTGTAAGATTGTCCCTCACATTTGTAACATAAAAACCTGTTTATTATGCATCTGGGTGGTCAGGAGAAGTTTATTGGTGGTCAAACATACGGAAACACATACTGAATGATAAAATCACCTCATTCGCAGAAGAGAGTCACCTCCGATTAATGTATTTGTTTACTGAATGTGTACAGCATTTTACCTGTCGGAACGCATAGAACACACATGTACATGCAGCCCTGAACAAATCAAAATGTGTCAGGAATAGCGCATCACTGCGTGTATATTAATCCAGGGGTCTGCTTTATTGGACTCAAATGCATAATTTCCATATTAAAGCTGGAAACTTTTAATTCTGCTGATATTGAATTCTTATTCTTGTCAATGAGGGATTTCTTGCAAGCTGGTTTGACTCAAGTATAAAAACAATCTCATGCATATGCTAATACATGCAAGATAAGAGATAATAAGCATGACTCACATACATATAACTATCTGATTTGTTCTGGTTCTATTTTTTCCATTTCTTGTTATCATACACCAATAATGAATTTATTTACTTGGTCAAAAGTAGGTCTGCATATGTTCCCAGCTATATTGCTTTTCACCCAACTCAAAGTGTTTGATGTGCCTTTGAAATGCATTCCTAGAAAACAAAGCCATGTGTAATTAGGACTAGACTACAATTAGACTGTGTGTTTTCACTGCTATTGAATAATTATCATGAGGATTGTCTGGTTATACAGTAGCCTAGATGCACTTCTGATAGCAGAACAGGGACAACACAGATTGAAAAGGCAAATACATGTGGAATAATGCAGAAAGTTAAAAGTGTATGAAAATTAGAAGATAGCCTATTTGTTGGGTGTGACACTCTGTGTGAGAGTATATGTGAGTATCTGTGGAGAGATTATAGAGTCTAATAGAGATTATAGAGGCTCTGGCAATATGATAAACCCCCATTCCCCTTCCTTCTCTCTCAGGGGACATATTACACCTCTCATTATGCTACTGATTGGCCTGATTTCATCTACAAAGCATTCTGTGAAGGGCACCATCCCTCCACACAACTAACCCAGCAAACAGAAAAGGAGAGATAACAGAAATAGGTTTGCTCACAAAAAGAGCATCAATGGTCAACAATCAGTATATGCTTTTACATGCACTTTAAAAGTTAGATTTCTGCCTGACTAAAGCAATAATTCAAATTAAATTAAAATTGACTAACATACACTTACTATAATATATAATATGATTGTAGCTTGGCTTTGTCCAACAAGCATAAACATTAATCAGACTACCGTTGGTGCCTTGCTGCTGTGCACTTGCTTTAAAAGACAGGTGACACACGACATGTATTTAATCCTTCAAATATTCAATTACACATTGTGCCATGTGTCATTTTAGCTTGACTACTCAAAAACCCACTGTAGCTTGATTGTAACTGTGCATGTAAATGTACTTAAAGAAATAGTTCTCACATTTACTCACCCTCATGTTGTTTCAAACCTGTATGACTTTACTTATTCCATAGAACAAAAAAGAAGATATTTTGAAAAAAAAAAAAAAAAACCTCAAACTCATTTTATGTTGCACAGAAGAAATAAAATCATACAGGTTCAGAATGACATGAGGGTGAGTAAACAATGACATAATTGTTTTTATTTTTGGGCGAACTGTCCCTTTAATTTCGAAACTGTCCTTTTAGTGTCAATCAACTATAAATGTTCAATGATACTTGCACAAATCCCTATGTTGCTCCATATATTAACATTCCATGTCTGACAGAAGGGTACGGATGCACACCATTCACCATTTGGCATAGGCAAAAAAGGGCATTCCTATTCCATTCTCTTTATCACTGAACTTGAAGCAAACAGTCTAATTTACAGGGCAAACTTTCCTCTCTTCGATACCCTGATTTGATATACTCCAATAGAGCCTTTCTTCCAGACACCATCAATTGTCTATGGATTTTTTCCTCCCTCTACCCACCACAGAAGGGAAACAAAAAGGAGGCCTGCACAGCCTCCAGCCTGAGACGCTTTATTGATATCGATGCAGTAGGAATATTGCCCATTTTCACCAGGGGATCAATCTAGCCCGTCGCGGGGTGTTTTACGAGGCACGTCCTCTCTGTGTGGGGTGGCCCCGTGGTATGAACGTGAGTGTATCTATGTGGGTGACAGCCTCACAGAAACAGGGTGCTGCCACAAATCAAGCAGCTCTCACATGCACGCCAGTGGAATGATCACAGAAATCACCCTTGTGACCAAACACAAGCTGCAGTTTCTGGAGGTGAGGAGAATCTAAATTGACCAGAAAGCAACAAGCAATCGACAGCAAGAAAATCTGATGCGGCGGTCAATATCAGTGCACTAGAGTCCCGGGCTCGTTTTTATGAGTTTTCACAGGGCATCCGTGCTGAGAGGAAGTCCATGACCGCAGCAGGTGTCAGGCCCTGTTGGATAGCGTCTCATCCAGTTGCGCTTTTATAGACTGCAGAGTTGCTCCGGTTTCACCAGTAAGTGTGATCTGTGAAGGCACGCTAGCGCCCCTTGGTACTAGTTAGCATGGTGGCTGGCAGCTGGAGCGCGCTGATGGAGGGTGATGAGTGGAGTGGAGCGTCACCGGAATGGAGGGGAGGAACGGGAAGGGAAGAGGTGGGGGTGGGGAGTACACACCTGGCATCCACCACAGATGGGCATAATCATCTCTTCCCCAGAAGCCCTCCCTTCACCGCCACCATCTCAACCGCTTGAGTGCACGCACACGTACGCAGACGCGCACACACAATCTCACGCTCACAATCGTTTGCTAGCAAAGCAGTTTTAATCGGTGCAGTGCACACATGCAGATGCACGCACACAAACACAACCTCCCACTCGACATATGTGGAAATGGTCATACGGTAGTACACAAATCTTGTTGAGTGGCTTTGTCTTATTGTTGCCAAGGGTATGTAGAGCGTCACTTCTTTTGCACAAGGTCTACGGCGCGTTGTGTGGCACGACACATTATTTGACAGCTTAACATTTATTAGAACACAAGGTACAAATGAGACACACTTATACCAGTGCTCACAGAGGAACTCGAGACACACACGCACACATTATACCCTGTCTATTCTCCTTGACTGTGAATATATTACACAATCACGTCGAGCAATTAGACACATCCATGGGGACCCTACACACAGAAAACAAACAAGCAAACAAATCCTAATAGCTAGAAGAGCACAGGAGCCCTAGAGACACCTCCAGAGGTTTAGGTTCATGTCATTATCAGGGCTCTGTTTTGACACGGCAGAGACACACATCAGAATGGATTTGTTATTTTCAGGGGAGCGAGCTCGGCAAACAATAGGTGGAACACAATCCGAATATGTATGATGCTTTCTAAAGGAAGCAGACTGTTATTCAAATGACACGCTGGCAGAAAAAGAGGGATGGAGAAGGGGGTTTAAAAAAGTTGTTCTGACTATCTCGTGGCCTGTTGGCCGCTAAGCGGTTAACGTGTCGAGGGTCCTGTGATTTATTTATCAAAATATTTCACCAGGAAGCGCGCCCGAGACAGACCATCTCATTTAGTGCCGACACCCCCCAGGGGAGCCCTCCATTTCCAGGCAACAAAAGGGTCCGCTACACATCCCCTCCACTCCTTTGATGTTTATTTTAGTAGCCCACCCCTGCTGCTCCAGGTCCTTTTGTGTCCAGCCAGGTACAACAAGCTCAAGCTCAGCTCCAGCCAGTCAGGCTGCCTTTAGGGGCCGGCCCTCCTCCACTGACCTGGTCATGAGATGTCCGGCCCCCTAAACCCTTTACCCCTCATTCCCCGAGTCTCCCGAACAGCCCGGGGGCAGCTGGAGGTGGGAGGAGGGATACGGAGATGAGGGCAAATCTCTCACTCAAGCAGTGGGAGGGGAAATGATGGGATGGTGGAGAGTGTGTGTGTGTGTGTTTGTGTTAAAAAAAGAGGAGGGGGCAACATTTCCTTTCACTGCCTGCCAATCCATCAAGACTCAGGCTACTGCTGTGAGGCCCATCAGCCAGCACAGAAAAGTACAAGACCCGGCAACAGAGCCCCTCACTCCACGGCCATCACTCATCCGCTCGCTCTGAACTCCATGTGACCTTTCCCTCACGCTCCTCTCCAGAACTTACAGTCCTCTGCACCTAGTTAGAGCCTAAAGACACAACATGTCGGTGTGACTCGATTCGTTCGGCACACTCTCGCCTCGTCTCTCGGAAAAGCGGTTTATTTTCATGTCTGTGTTTGATAGTGAGATTACAGTAATAGGTGGAAGAAGGAGAGTGGATGTGTTTACATGACACTGTGTTTGTGTCAGAACTTTGCTTTTCTCAGCAGTTAGGAGAATGAGAAGGAGAGAGAAAGCAGGAAGGCACATTCTGCAGAGTGAACACTAGTTGACATCATTAGGCTGGACACATTTTTGTCACGCTTCCAGATTTAACCCGTCTGCGTTTCGCTGAATGCCGAATCGGTCTCGCTTCTTTCTTTTTTTCTATCCACCTTCTTTCTTTCTTTCCTTCTTTCTTTTTTTTAACATCTCACAGGGTTGGCGTCAGAGACAGTCTGTCTCTCACAACTGTCTGATGAAGGGTATATATTGTGCTGCTTGAAATCATCTAAAACGATCAAATTAACACATAAAAACAGCTGTCGAGAGGTCAGAATAGCCGAAGAGTGCATTAAGATGCGCAAAACACTCCAAATATTTTCTGTTAAAGATATGACTGTCCTTTCCTTGCTGCATTGATTTTTAATAAACGCGATTGCATCAGGTGAAATCGAATATGCCCTTGCTTATCGTTTTATCTTCACATAGACTCTTGTAATCCAAACTTACTTTTCCAGCACACTTTGTTGTTTATCAATGACTTAATTGCGTTTGCTGCTGTTGGCTGAGACTGTGAGGCCGTTATGAAATTGTGCAGTTCAAAAGCAATCTGACATTGTTGTCTCTTCTCTATGGTGGCGAATCGCGTTATTGCGACGAAGGCCTCGGGACAATGTCTGTCTTTATGACGAGGCGCTCGGCAATATCATGTCCAGATGCCGCACCCCTGAAACGGCTCCATAACCTATAAAACAAACCTGACCGCAGGCTGTTCCTAATCGCATGAAGCCTCGAAACGGGACACAATATTGTTTGAATTCTATTTGTATTGGTGCAACTGACCCTTATATGACTCACTGCTGACATTAAAGGGGGAGAGAGACGGAGCAAGAGAGAGGAATTGCTGGATGTTTGTGGGAGAAAATGCGAGGGGTTATTTTTCACCTCGAGATGGATGTGCCAGCATCCAGTGTGATTAGAGAAATGGATAACTCACTAACATCTGTGCAAACTACAATAAAGAGGGATTTAGTGTTACCCTGAGGAAGGAAAGGAGAGTCTGTCTGTCCATTAAACGGTTTATTACAGAGCCAGAAGCCCTGTTCTAACTCACTTATTTCTGCGCGGGGGTTTAGACTCTGTGACTGCTTGTCATCCTCGGCAGACGACGCTCCGGGCTCCGTTTCTCTCTCTTCCTCTCTCAAACTGACTTCTGTCTTTCTTCCTCTCTCTCACTCCCCTCCTTTCCTCTCATTCTCTCCCATTGCCTCCAATGTGTCACTCCCTCCATATCTCCCTCTCTCTTCTTCCCTCCCTCCCTCTCGGTCGCTGTCTGCCTCTCTTTCTCTCCTCTCTCTGTGAGTGCACTAGGTGGATGACAATCAAATGACTCATTGAGCAGCTGGAGAGGCCAACCCCCGGCGAGGGCTTAACTACGGAAAGTGAGCATGATCATGTCACACTTCACAATGCTCGTTGGCTGTAGCCGTGGCAGCGGGAGGGACAGGGAGGGGCTACTTTAAAGAGACATTGACACGGTTGAAGCTGGACAACGGAGAGAACCCGTTCTGTTTGTTGACTTTATACTTGATTCATCATTGTGAGGTATACTGTGAGACACTTTCTCTTTTTTCTTTTCTTTTTTTTTGTAATTTATTACAGGTATGAAGGATGTGATTGCAGCAGGTGTGTGCATTAATGTGATATATTGTGTCTGGCTGTTAAGTTTTCCTCTGAAATCTGGCTCAGGACAAGTACAGCTGATGTATTTTACACTTGAAACGGGCGAGGATATCAGATCAGTAATGTATCGTCAAAGCATGACAAACACGAGCGCTTGTCTCATTAAATGTCCCCATGCGCCATTTCAAATCTCGGCTCAGTGTGCGTACGTGCGCGTGTGTGCACGCAGGAGGAGACAGCATTGGCTGGGAGGAATTGATGCCCTGTGTTTGGCTAATTAAGACAGCACTAGACATTTCCGTGCAGTGAGATGGCGGAGAGGTGCTAATTCATAATTGACGTAATGGATGGAGTCTGTCTGTTGGCTTTTTAAACGCTTGCGATTTCGCCGTGATTAGCTGACACGTACCTTTGTGTGAATAATGAAAATATGCACCATGCTCCACACTTTAATGGATACCAAGCCAATCTCAAACCAGCTTTTTTAGACAGCCATCTTTTCCTCCCACTCTTCCTCTCTGGGCCTCCCTGGAATGGCTGTCACATGACAAATGGACCTTATTTGAGATGGACACTTTGTTAAATATAATCTTCTAATATATTCTATTAGTCCAGGTTCCCACCCAGGAGCGAGAATGGCTATATACAAATCCCTGCTTTCAGCTCACACAGTTTACACCGATGCTATCACAAGAGGATACCTGCAATTTGGTGTTTGCATTGTGCAACCCGGCAAACCTGTGCATTTTATGCAATCCGGCATGTTACATCAAAGCACACTTTGTATATACATCTGAGAAAGGCATACTGTATGGCCTTGAACAATGGTCAAACCAACAATATAAGAGGATGTGCATGTTTACATTAAGATGGACTGAAACTGTAAAGCCTGTGCAACAATGCAAGCAGGTGTTTGTGTAATACAGTGGAAATACAAATGCTATTGTACAATTTATGTATAAATAAAAATCTATTTTTGTAAGGGTAAGAGCTTTACTTTCATGTACAGTGCACAATGATCATGTACATATGACCATATTGCATGATAACATAAACAGATAATATTTTATTTTTGTGTGTAAAATGTTAAATCCATGTTCATTCATTAACACAGACAGTCAAGTTGTGCAGCCAACCCTCTCTCAGACAGTGTATCTGTATCCACGTCACTCATGCTGTGGCCCAAACAGACAGCTAAAATAACACTCTAGTAGTGTAAACAAAGCGAGATTACACCCATGGGAGAGTGCAGTCTATTGTACACCCTTCACCCCTCTCCTCCTCCTCTCTGCTTGACTACAGCCTCCTGACATTCAGCAGCACTTGTCAGCTGAATTGTTTATACTCTAAGAATTAAGTTTGTGTGGGATTGTGCGTGCCTTTGTGATTTCTGTGTAGATGTATTTCTGTAGGTTTACCCACAAGATTGAAATGTTAGGGGGGAAAGAGAACAAGAAAGACATCTTTAGCAAATGCATAACATTTCATTTCAAGGCTTGAAATTAAATTGCATTAAAAATCATGAAATAACCATTTCAGAACTGAAAAACCATATCAGAGCATGTACATGTGAGAGGAATAAATCCTGTGTTGTTTTTTTTGCCATAATGAGATTACAGCCATTTTGCACCATAGTCATTAGCACTGCAGCAGAATAATCCAGCCAATCAGAGTGCAGGAAAGGAATCAGCTCTGTCTCTGATGCCCATCAGCTGTCGAGCGGGGCCAGCTGGGTGACATCATGGGGTCTGTTTCCGTGGTGATGATTGACACTGTGTCTGTCAAAGCTGGAGAGCTGCACACATGTGACTCGTCATTAGCGATGAGAGCGAGAGAGAGAGGTCTCCACTGCCACTGTCCCCCATCCTGTCTAATCACCTGCCCATTGTAGCTGAAACGTGTAAACATTAGCAACGAAAAAGTGACTGATTTCATCTCATTTCATCTCGAGGGACACATCGCAGATTATGTTTTTTTTCCCTACATCATTATCTTTTACGATGTGTTACACTGCATGCAAAGATGAAATATATTTACATGTTTTTTTAGGCTTTCTTGCATGCAACGTATACCAGCAATACTGCTACGACTGTACTTCAATTGAACTCTTTGTGCATAGTGATTTTCTGACACCAGTGTACAGTTTTGTATGTATTTGAAGTGGAATAGCTGTGTAGTGTGCTCAGATAGTGTCATGCATATAGATATATATATATAACAATATTACATACTGTGCTTAAATATTGGCTTGTAAGGTTCTTCCCTGCTTTTCTACACATACAAAAATGACCTTCTGACCAGTGGATGGCATTAGCATCTGAACCTTGCATCTAACTGTAAACTCCTGTGTTCTTCTTGGCTGCTGTGCAATTGCTAAAGATGTTCCAGAGTATCCAACAACTTTGATCAGGCAGAGCAACATTTCCGCCTCTCAGTGGATGTTAAAGTCAAGCGTGTGTCCGTGACTAATCGCAGTGAAGGCCTTGTGTCTCCACGGGGTCAAAAGTGACATGCAGACCCCCAAACCAGCCAGCCTAGCCCTCAATGTCAGCGAGTATACAACGAACTGACATTTCCGATTCGCTCGTTTAGCGAGACTGTTGTATCCACACTTGGCTACTGACCAGTGGAAGCATCATATCACACGTGAAGTGGCTCCAGATGTTTCTGCTCTGGCTGGCCACGAGCTGCACATCTGCTTAAAGCAAAGCACATATCCAGGTGCAATCGTCAAAGAAAAGATTAATTAGCCAACACTTTAAATTAATGTCCATTGATGGACCTTTAATTATGGAGTAATTAATTATTATTACAACACAGACTAATTATATCATTAAGTAAAGTCAACCAAAAATAATTTCATTACACCAAAGTGGTTCCAAGACACTTTACTTATTTTTCAACCCAAGCGCACGGGTAAGTAAACAACATCATTGTTATTATCCATATGTTCGTGTTCTAGCAAAACAACGGAGGTGGCAGCTAACCGCACGTCTGCCCGTAGGTGTCGGCTTCAATTAATTTCCCTACAATCTATGAAGTTATTTTGAACATTTCTGTAGTAATATCTCCAATACAGGAGGGGAAAAACTACATCTGCTTTTTGCAGTAATACAGTACCAGGACTGATTAAAGGATCCTGTCTGTGATATCCACACTGTTTTACGCTCTCCTTGTTTTGTTTAAGATTGAAATCCCCACAAGACAGCGAGAGACTGACGGTTCTTCAGCAAAGTTCACACTGTGTGTGCCGTGAAATGCACTGAGCCCACCCAAAACTGTCAAAACGACAAACAGTACATCTCCCCTGCAAGCAGAGCCCTGATATCGCACCCCGTGCCATTGCAAATGGACGACATCTTCTGTGCGTGCCTGATAAGGGCACTCACCTCACGGTGACCTGATTCGATGTACACACGCACGCGCTCGCAAATATACGCTCCAACGTGAGCGTATACAAACACGGGCGCACATCTCATGCAGATACGCAGAGAGACACACAACGAATCTCTCGTTCTGTCTCTCTTCCCCATCTTGTTGCCTAGACGTGCATGTCTCTGGCAGATGTACAATGTCACAGGCGGGGGGAAGAAAAAAAAAAGCTGTGTTCCCAGGCAAAAGCAGGCCTGCCAATCACATTTCACCATGTCCAACCTTGTGACAAATCCCGTCATTCAAACCTGGCATCACAGACCTGTCCATATGGTTACCTGTCTCCTGTCACTCTGTCAATCTCAGCCTACAGAGCTAAAGCACGGGTCGGACAAGAGCGTGGACGCAAACCCCACGAGTCAGATAAACTCTCCGCCAAGCTAAAGGCTTCCAGTCCTGCAAATGAGTTGACTGACAGCTCATGATTGTCCTTCCTCAGCAGTGACACGTCGGAGTACTCCTAAACTACCAGTGCCTCGTTTTCATCGGGCTTCGCCTTTTCTCATCTTCACTCATTCGTCTACCCCCCACTCGCTTACTCTCGTGCTTTTTTCCCCTGCATGCGTGTGTCAAAACGTCAATTTCGGCACGACAGGATGTGACAAGGCCCGTTGCCCGGGGGGACGGCTGGGAATAGAGGGCTGCGCAAATTGATTTTGATTTCATTCCAAATCATTCAAAGTGTTTAGTTCTAATGGGAGCTGATCAGAGCACAGTTCGGAGCACGGCACCGGGTCTGGAGATTAGTTCTGTCATTCGAAGGATCAGGGCCTGTCGGGTCCACTCCCTCGCTGGAAGACGGCGAGGGCCACGTCACATCATCAGCCGAGCTCCATCTAAAGCCTATGGTTTACATAATAGACACGGTGCGACACGAGCGATACCCTTTACCACACACGAGAGGTGCAGAGATCCACCCACTGGCGTCCAGAGCTGTCACGAGCATATGCTAATGCGGCAAGATTGAGGAAAAGAGCCACTGCTACAAGCACTGTATGCAAACAGGCTTCTCGGACTGAAGAAAAAGACAGAAGTCTCGCTGTGGATGGAAAACGAGTGGAAGCTTAGGAAGACTTGAAGGTTTCGTGGATCTTGACTGCAATTTGCGCTTCATGCTTTGCAATCGTGTGATTTTTCAAATGTCACATATTTAGAACAAGACCTTCAACTATCTTAGTGTGGAGCAGACTGCCAGTTATGCATAATTTCTCAACATTCATACATTTCTCACATATGTAGCACTTTTTTCCAACAACTAGCATGGGAAATATATATCTTGAATGTCTAGACCAGCTTATAACCAGGCTTGTATTCAATTCAGAATTGAAGAATCAGGTTTTTTTTTTCTCAGTTCATGAGTTGGAAACTGAATTGAACTGGTCACATCAGAGGAATGACTGGAATAATTTATAACCTTCAAACAAGCATTTTTATTTTTATGGTTTTTGGAAGGCTGTCAAGCCAACAGTCAAATATTGTCTAGACAAATTTTCAGTTACATGAATTTGAATTCATTTTAATTTTACTTCCTTATATTTAAATTTGAATGGCAATTCTACATCATGTTTGCTACCTAAATTAAAATTCAGCTGGAAATTAAAATACATTATAAATTCAATTCTGAATTGGGCACAACCCTGCTTTGACCAGCATGAATATCAATGCAGTAAGTGTTGCTGTTTAAGCTAGTCGAGAAGCCTTGTTGGAACACCATCCTTTGGGGACCAGCACCCAAAAATGTTCTCATCTTTGCAATTACTTTTCTTGATCACCTTGTTCAATTCCTTTTCTTGGTCAATTCCAGTCTTAGTGAGTGTCTCAAAAAACTGGGGCCTGGATGTAGTTTGGGAAACCAAATTATTACTGCTGCTTTGTGGTGGGTATGAAACAAGATGCCGTCGGCTGCACAATTGTTACTCCACGAACAAGAGTTTCTAATTTGCAAGCAGCTGATGGGCCAGAACTTTCTGAGACGATCAAATGTGACAGCATCAAAGAGTGAGCTAAAGCAGACAAACTTTACAGCCTCTCCATCAGATATGAAATCCCAAAAGAGGGTGGAAATGAAGACTAAAGAGAGAGAGAGAGAGCGAGCAAGAAAAGAGCTTGAGGGTTATTGTGGGATAGACTCCCTAATTTACACATGCAGATAGGCCCACATAGACACATGATATAACAAAAGTGACAGGGTTATGAACACTGCAAATATGCGAATATACATACTGTATACAGTATGTGTAAGTTATGGACTGTATTTAAACACTACTTCACCACACTCAGTTGTCTGGTCCCGTCTGTATCCAGTGAGTAAAGAATGCACCTGCTATACTTACCTGCTGTTACTCCTTCTCCTTGAGCTTCCTCAGACTGTTACCTTGCAGTTAGAATATACAGTATTACCTTACTCCATTGTTTACATCCCTGTTTAGTTCTTGCCTCTGACGTTCGTCAAAAAAAAGCTCAGTGCCGATCCTATCCTCTGTGTCTCTCGCTCATCCTGTGCGATAGTAACATCTAAAATGGTATAAAACGAAATACATATTGAAGGTTGAATAATCCATCCTAGTCACTAGGAAGCTTCCATCTTAAGATGTGCTAGTGGGATCAACCTCAATCAACAGCATCTCATCAGCCCAAGCTGGACTTATTAAAAACTTTCATCAGTGTGACAGAGGGGCATCGCTCCCAGATAGGGTGTGAGCGTCCGTGTGGAATGACAGCGGGGCAAGATGCCAGTCTTCTTAGGGGGCATGACTGTGCCAGAGCCCTGGAGCCTGTGCCCTTATGCCAAGGACAGGTGTGGTGGAACACTTGATTCAGACAAATTTGATCTAATTTATACATTTATTTTCTTTTGTGCAACCAATTGCATTGTCTTTTTTTAAGCATTACTTTATTTTAATATTGACAATTAATAAAATAAATAAAAAGTTTTTTTACAGTAATATTTATAAAAGATGTAATACATGTATTATATATTTTTATGTATTTATAATATTAATTGTATTTATCAATATATGATAAACTATTCGAAGCGCATGTATTTTCATTCTAAACAAACATGACAATCAGTAACATTCAAAAATTCAGTAGGTTTTGTCTTATGTTCATTATGCAAAAATGCAGTCAAAAATAGCAATTTTGAGAAATATTATTACAATTTAAAATAACGGTTTTCTATTTTAGTATATTTTAATGTGTCATTTATCCTTGTGTTTGCAAAGCTGCATTTTCAGCAGCCATTACTCCAGTCTTCTGCCACATTAACATTATTATTAGTTAAAAAATGTGTGCTGCTTAATGAAGTGTGAACAGAAAGTTTTAAGAACATCATTTATTTGTAAAATATTTTTTGTAACTTCTTTTTGCAACATAAAAAACTATTATTTACTGCCACTTTTGATATATTTAATGCATCCTTGCTGAATTTTCTTTAAAAAAAAAAACTTATTGATTCCAAACTTTGGAACAGTAGTGTATATTTGCCTATAGTAGACACTACTTGACTTTTAGTTCATTATTCTTAGATATCACACACACATTAACATGAGAGCTCCATTCAGATGGAAGGTGCGAGCTCACCTGCTAGCATATCTTGTTAAGGCTGTTTTTTTATTCCGTGTGAGATCAGAGGCCGGATCCCCATGAGGTCAGCACTTTCTCTCTTCCCCCAGTGCTATAAGGTGCCTACTCATGCCACGAAGAGACAGGATCTAATAGATTGATACACAGGTTTTGACATGCTATTTGAGCGTGCAGCCGCCCTGTAATTGGCCACGTCATCATGCATTAAATTAACGATATATAGAGAAGTGCCCAGAGACGAGTGTCTTTGGCCGATCCATCAGCCGTCAGGACAAACTACATCTGACGGCTCTCTCAGTGGGGCTAAGAGCAGCGAGACAGGGAGGGAGAGAGAGGAGCAGCAAGGAAGGATTTCAGCAGCAGGCCTTTTTATAGTATTGCTCTTGCTGATGAGGATGTGAGATTGTGTGAGAAGGTTTTTATTTAAAAAAAAGTCTTTCCAGGTTGACCTCTCAATCGTTCATCCAGATGATCATCTCATGCAGCTCAAGGTACTTTCTTTTTATTTGAAGTGCTGGGGGTAACGCATTACAAGTTATGTAATCTTACTTTTTCAAATAAGTAACACCAGTTACTTTGTTTTCCTTGTCTTGACTGACAGCTCTCGTGTTGCCATGTTGAGAGAAATCAGGAGTAAGTGCAGAGGCATTGTATGCGCTGTGAACATGATGGTTACTGTAGTTCTAGACTAAATATGAACTTGTATTTACTCATCTCACCTGCACAAAAACAGATTCAGTATTCTTCAAAATGAATAAAAACAGTCAAATACAAACTCAAAATATTATACAAACCTGCATTAATTAAATATGTTAATTAAGACAAATATAATTTATGCATTTAATCCCATTTTATTAACCAAATGTCTCTACTGAACTTTGATGATCCAGTTCAACCATGCTTAGCAAAAATGACACAAATTATTTTTTTATTTACATTTTTTTGCTGAATAGTGTTGAATTTCATGCAATTAGTTTGAGCTGCACCCTCTACTGTACAGACATGAATTTACATTTCCTTCAGCCTGAGGCATATTCATTTCACTTTTGGTGAGAAATGGCTTTTACATTTGTAAAATAACTTTTTTATATTAAAAACAATCAAGCAAGTTCTGCCCAGATTTAAAAAGTAACTCAAAAGTAACATAACACATTACTTTCCATAAAAAGTACTTAGTTACTTTTTAGGGAGTAACACAATATCGTAATGCATTACTTTAAAAGTAACTTTCCCCAACACTGCTTATTTTTGACTAGAGAAAATTACCCTATGGCAACACTTTATGGTAATATTTTATATAAAATGTATCTTATTAAACCATATGTAAAACTAACAAATTTTACATTACATAATGCTCAATAACGCTACTCCAGCTTAAAATGCAGAGATATTTTATACGTAGATCCTATAAGTATGTCATTGTAGGTTGTTTCTTATGAAAAATGTCAACACTGACTATCAAAATATCGGTCAACCGTGTGTGTTTGGGGGCGGGACTATTTATTTATATGATTTATATATAATGATTATTTTTCATTTTTGAGTGAACTTATCCTTTAATGACGTTCATAACTGGTCACTGTCCTTTCTTTGAGAGGTAATTTCTGTTGATTGTGTATTGATTCTATTGATTATGTTATTGATATTGCAATAAAGTAGTTTTCCTGTTGTTGTTTTCATTTACTGGATTGACTCAACAGTAAAACCCTGTAAGCATCTCACTCCCTTCTAAAAGCTTTTATATACATCAGGCATTTGCTCTAAGTTCCTGGAGATCCACAGTTTCCATGTATGGTGCTTAATACAGCAACCATACAATGATTAGCTGATCTCTGAGTCCTGCTGTTAAACTAAAAAGAACAAAGGGTGAGATGGAAAATATGACATTCGTTTCTATGAAGATCTGGACTCAGCCCAGTCTGGAGAACAATTATTAGGTTGGATATATTCACGTAGTGCACAAATTATTAAAAAATATCACCTCATGCTGCTTAAGGGTGTGAGCAAGATGGAGGTGTATAATATGGAAACCCTGACAGAAGCCATTTTGGTCTTTAAATTCCCTTAAAAAAGAAGAGTGACCTTTACTTAGAAGTTATATAAAGGTGCAATTTAAGCAGACTCTCTGGAGTTCAGATTTATTAACATGAAATCTGAAGTGGAGCATACTTTATTGCCCCATGCTCTGCCGCAGGACTTACGGGGGCCTTTGCCATTTCAAGCTCTCGATATTACCATGTTATTATTTCATTATTTCTTTATACTGATCCCTAAACTCAAATGCGGCCATAAGTGCCAACGACGTCAATTTAAAAGGGAAAAGTACTTGCGATATATATATTGAAAGACAATCATCGCAGTGACTCATATCTACAGGTTCTCACCCATGGGTTTTCTTTGGCTGAGGGTATCGCTTACAAATGCTCACTCAACTCAGCCTCTCACACCCTTCCACTTTCTCTCTCACACACACTCCCCACCCTTTGTATTCACACAGCACCGTTATAGATCTAGTCAAAGGGCCCAGGTTTATTTTCCTTTGCACGGGGGATGTAAGCATTGAAAACACAAGCTGTGTTTGAGGGAGGAAGTTGGCGAGACAACAGAGGATACTTTATGCCGCCGACACAATGGGGAGAGGATCACAATGGCATCCTGCCGAGCCAGTGGCACACAACGTGGAATTACAGCAAGTGGGACTTAAAGCACTGTAGATGGGGCGGGGGGATCCACTGCAATCAGATGCATCACAAGCAGAGCTCAAGAGATGCTTGCTTCGCTCCTAGTGGTGACCCAAATGTTTAAGCTGAATAAAGCTTTGAGGGAAGTGTGCCGTGTTGTATAAATACTGTACATGGCACTTGTTCTTTCCTCCCACTTCATGACTGAACCAAAGTGTGCACTGGAGATCAGTGAGACACATCCAAACAAACACCATATCTCATAGTCAGCAGCGAAGTGGTTGCCACCTTCAATTACGGAGCATCAAAACAGGCAGTTGTGCAGTCTCTTTTTCCCCCCACTTCTTCTTGATACTTGCTCAGACTCCAGTCGTTAACATGCTCAACCTGGCACTTCCCGCTCATGACTTATCGCAATCCCCCTTGTTGACTTTCACATCCACATTTTAGACCTTTGCGTGCGTCACTGTCCTACATTATGTACCTCCAGGTGTCCTTACAGAGGGCTATCGGCAGCCATCTCAGCAGGGGTGCCGAGGGGCTCTGTCACGGGCCCTGCTGTCAGGCCTAGCCCCTTTGACAGGGAGCAGCGTGGCTGCTAATAAGGGTATTCATCACGACAGCCAGGAGCCGTGACTAGAGAGCCTGCGCCACTCGATTGTCCCTCAAATATGAACTTATCATTTAATTACTCTCCCGTGCCTCTTGATTGCCTTGTCAAGATGCAGGTTAGTTAAGAGAAGAGATATCTTCTCGCTGCCCGGGCCCCGGCCCTTGCCGTGACAACTGCTCATCTCATCAAAACATCAGCTGCCCGGGTGATCCTCGAAAATGAGATTCAATTTCAATTTTCTTCCCCCCTTGCTCAGGGTTGGAGTCATGAAGTGGGAAGATCCATAAGTGGGAGAACATTTGATTGCTACACAGTTAGCAGAATAAACAGGGGAGAGAGAACTGTGAATCTGTTTTGGTTCTTGGCGAGATGAAAGAAGTAGTTCATCCAAAAATGAACATTGATTTTACTCAATCATTTACTCACACTTGTGTTGTTCCAAATATTTATTTATTTTGTAGAATACAAATAAATTCAAATATAATTAAAAAAAGGACAACTCACACTATACACTATATATACTAACACTATAAGTGTTCGGAAGCCATATGAGAGCTTTATGTGAACCAAAAGTTATTATTGTCTGATGAACTTGATCAATTAATTATTCATATATACAGTGGGTACGGAAAGTATTCAGACCCCCTTCAATTTTTCACTCTTTGTTATATTGCAGCCATTTGCTAAAATCATTTAAGTTAATTTTTTTCCTCATTAATGTACACACAGCACCCCATACTTCTCATTAACTATCTAAAGTTTTTAAATAAATAAAGACAAAATTTGCAACATTTTCCTTGCATAAAGCTGTGGAATATAGCACATGATTTATATGGACCACTTTTATGATATTTTTAAGGTGCTTGACAGTCCCAGTCTTCTCTTACTTTCATTAAATCTAAAAACGTGGCCAGGTATTTCTTCATGTGTTACTTGGAAGTCATACAGGTTAGGAATGGCATACGGTTAAATAAATGGTAGAATAATTACAAAAAATTAAAAATACAGAGAGGAATTAATAATTATAAGGAATGTTATCAAACTTGCCTGTAACCTTACAATAAGAATTAAAACATTCTAGTTGTAGCTTTTTTTGTTTTGTATAGCGTATCGTAGAGTGTGTAAAATGAATGTTTATACTTTCATGCTGAAATAAACTGAAAATAACAATGTATTATGCATATAAGTGCACTAAATGCAGAAAAATGGCACTGTGAAGTCACGAAAGTCAAGAGACACTTACACTTCTGACATCCTCTTTTCTAACTGTGCCATTTTTGGCTGGCAAGTCGTGCAATTCTACAACTCCAATTCTTTTCAACACTCATGTAATAAAATCACTCTCAGTATTAAGAGGGATCTTGGCATTTCTTTTTTTTTATTTCTGTGCAATAGTTTACAGCCCTCTAGGGGAAACAGAGCCCAACCTATAAAAGTTCCAGCCTGGCATGAACTGAAGCCTTTCAAATGAAGATGTATGTCATGGAGTCAGAATGAGAGAGAGCTAAAGATCGAGAGATGGAGAAAAGCCGAAGTGAGGGAGGGACAACTGAGCCGTAGATACCCCCTTTTAAACAAAAAGACTAATAAAATCCACCTTTCTGATGTGATACAAATGAAATTGGGAGCATGAAATTTTGGCCATTTCTTTCCCAGATGACTGGAATGAATACGGGGTAGTTAAAGTTTAATATCCTATTATGTGCCTGTTTTACTCTCACTGTCCGTCAGAAAGGTTACTTCTAGCCGAGTATCGGATATTATAGATGCAGACTATCGATTGGGGACAAAAATCTTAGACCAACATGTTCTCATGAACTCTTTCACAATTCCTGTTTACATATTTAAATAAATGTAAATATATTTTAAGTAAAACATTGCTGATCTGTGTATTAATGCAATTTTTCATGTATATACGCTTCACAGTGGAATTCTCAGGAGGAGCGCAAACAGTCCAAAAATCCAATCCCATCAGTCACAACAAAAAGGGACTGAATGTGTTTGGTCTTGGTGGAATAGATCTGCTACGCTGCTGCAGCTGCAGAGCAAGTACCGAGACTTGCTACTGCCAATACATCCACAACATGCTACAGTGAGCATTTAAGAAATACTGCTGCTGCAAATATAACATACATGAAATAACCCCATATACCATACATGAATCACCTCGTAGCAGATCTATACAGGTGGAGCTGGGGAAGGTGGAGGGTTTCTGAAGCAAGCTGCAACTGCTACAGCAAACACTAGTCATATATTTGAATGTTGAGCAGCGAGCTCATTGGCTACTGATACAGGAGAGAACCAATCAGCTGATTAAATTAGATAAGTCAGATTAAGTTAGACCTATCGGACTGCGCCATCTAGAGTTTCATGCCAGGACTCTGTATTTGTAAATAACTTTGGATAAAATTGTCTACTAAATGAATACATGTAAAAGTAAACAACTTGTTCTCACATAAATGTACAGTACCCCCACCCCCCTCCCCTCGTCTCATACACAAGTGGATGTATGAACTTGTTCATTTTCAACACAATTTATAACATTACTTATGGACATGAAACTTTTTAGAACCAGAAAGGTTCCAAATAGTGTCTAATCTTCTTGCTCTCTTACATAAAGATGGAGTACCTTAAATTGCTGATATTTCTTACATTTTGTTCTTTATGATTAAAGTTGTTGCCAAGTAACATGAATTTTCTACTTTTTTTCAGTCATAAGTGGCCAGTTGACCTTGCATTGTAGTATATTGATGCTCTTGATATAGGAACACAACATTTACATTTACGCTTTTGACAGATGCTTTTATCCAAACTGATAAGACAATTTATTGCAACTGGATCCCATTTTTCAGTATGTCTGTTCCCTGGGAATCAAACCGATGTTGAGCTACTGGAACAGTGAAACGATATAGCCTAGTGATATCTAGGGTGTGTGACCATACATCCTCTTTTTCCCAGACACGTCCTGGCCTAAAATATCCAGTTTTTCACTTGTTTTGATTCTTGCTGAAGATAATGATCTGAAAGTAGTTTGACCAATATCACACAAAGCGATGCAAATACACACACATATTAGGTGTGTTGGACTGTGCAGATCGATCAGTTTATGACATCAAAATACTGCGAGAGTGATTCAAAATCATAAGGAGCCGTCTGCTCTCTATAGCTCTTCTATGGCACTTTGATGTTATACGCCAGTTGGATCTGCGCAGTGTTGCTTCAAGTTGAACACACCTAATATGTACGTGTATTTGAATCGCTTTGACCATTCTCTGTACCATCTCACTTGCCACGATTGGACAATTATGTATAATGCCTGCATGTTATTGGTCAAATTACTTTTCAATCATTACCTTCAGCAAGTATGAAAACAAGAAAACAAAGCCCAAACCTGGATATTTTAGGCATTTAGAAATCCTGGCCAGAACGTGTCTGGGAAAAAGAGGACGTATGGTCACCCTAGTGACACCATAGCACTTGTCTCAGTGTTGTACAGCCCTGAACTTCATTCATAGTATGGTAGACAACACCACACCATAAGAAACATATCAAAGTAAAAAGACTGCAGATGTCGAATCAAGAACGCCAAGATGAGCTCACTATTTCGAATGTGCGTTCACCACCTTCATGAGATCAAGGATATAAATGCCCAGCATGCTTTGTTGATATTGCTGGAATAACATGATAATGGCTGAAATGTGCCCACCCTCCAGACGCTATATGAGATTTTTAAAGGCCTCACGGCTCTGTGTAAGGCATTTGACGCACTTTCCTTTAAAAGTGATCTCTGTAACGATGCTGAAACCCATCTTCTCACAGCTCAAATTTTATCGCTCACAATAAATCCCAAGAATGGCAGAAAGGTGCTGCTTAAAGTGAGGTGCGTGGAACTTTCAGATGAATTGTGGCAGTCAGAATGCTGACTTTGACAAGCATATCAGCACGTCTCCCCGGATCCCGCATCAGAGGAGCAGTTTAAAAACATACCGAGATCTACCTGGCCCGTCTCCTCCGCCGGGACGGAGATAGCGATGACGATGGGCTGAAATCACACCACACTTCCCCCATCTGTGCCGAATCCTGCAGTGACAAGCATGAAAACCTGCGTAATCAAAGCGTAATTGATTATACTAATTGCCAGGGCATAATTGGATCCGACTCAATTAAAAAGCCTGAGTAATTGAAATGAATTACAAATGACGCATTTATTACCATCGGAATAAAAAAAAAGCAAGCAGGCGCGAGAGAGGGAGAGAGAGAGAAAGCGAAAAGCTTGCAGGGTTGGGCTTTGTCTGCAGAGCTTGGGGTCCTGATGCACCTGCAATGCTAAATCATCAGCGCCTCACTAGATAGCGCCGGGCCGGGAATGCTTTGTGCTGTTTTTGCAATTCCTCAATGCGGATTTATATCTTTTGCTTCAGGAAAGGTTGTAATATTTCACGGCGCACGGCACAGAGTGCGACTCAGTACTGTGCGGGCGTTCAGAATGAGTGCTGGAGGGGGACGAGGGGGAGGGTTGAAATACAGTATCAGCATATATTGTAATTTTATTTTGATAAGGCCACGCTTAAAAGCAGAGGAGGCTCCCATGCGCACGGAGGGCGAGCGGGTTTATTTATTTTACATATACACAAAGCCTGCGGATGCTTCCTCAGCCGTCATTAGCGATCCCTCTACGACAGGGGATATCGGCAAATGAGAACAGGTGTGCCCCTCCCCCTCTCGAACCACCATTCAACAGTGGACTTGATAACGTAAACCACTTTGCAGCCACTTCCTGAGATACAGCATGTCTGTAGTTGGCGTCTCCGAACGCCTGAGTGTGTATGTGCACATGAGTGCGCGTTTTTTATTCTCCAGCCCTGTCAGAATTTCCTTTCAAACTCGTCTGATCGGGTCGAGTCTCATCACGCTGTCACCCCAGCTCGCTTTTCATTAGTCTGCCTCCCTCACTCTCTCTCTTAGCCTCCCTCCCGTTCTCTATCTGTCTCTATTCGCCTAGCCAAGCAGAAGAACTCAAACACATGCGCAAATTAAATCGACATCCAAACTCTCTTATATACAAAGCAATTTAAATGATATTCATTAGAGCGATGACAAGTCCTGATGAGGCTTCCAGGAGGAGAGCACTCCTTCAGCGCTTTTGCCGACTCCGTTTCATGCTCACCGATGCGTGATGCCCGTTGCCATACCATCACTTAAAATACAGAGAGAAGAGAAAGAGAGAAACGAAAGAAAACAGATATCCCACAACACCGAGTGCTAGTCTCGAAACGGCTCCCCCCTCCATCCCATCCCTTCTCTTGAAGACAAGCACAAATACACTTCCCTAGACCCCTTTCTGGGTGTCTGTCTGGCTGTTTGCCTTTTACGCCCTGTCCAAACATCTGACCTTTCTGCTGACAGATTAAACTTCATTCATTTTTCACCACAAAACACTGGAAAAGGACGATTTTTATGTTACTTCCTGACTATTTTTGTCTCTTTTTTCTGTCATTACTCTATTTATGTCCATGGCAATTAAGTGCTGTCAGCTGCTCTTAATGTATTAAAAAGCCCAGCTCTTTCTCTCTCTCTCTCTTTTTATTTTACCCTTCATCCGGACGAGAGCCAATTAATTTGGGCTTTTCTCTCGGCCCCTAATTAACCCCTTCAGGACTGAGATGATGGCTAATACCACTGATTGAGGCCAAGCCTGAAATTACCCAGAATTACCCGACTGCTGTGAGTGAGAAGGGAGATTACCACACGCCCATTGTTCACAGGGCCGCCATTCATTAGCTCGCTTACCCATAATTCATTAGGACGGCAAGGAACAAAATGGAGTCGATAACGTAGCGAGCGCATTACATACATTTCTCTTACTTGCTCCTGGCCTCCTTTCCTATCCTCTCTCTTTGTCTAACTCAAAGCTTTGGCAGACACGAGAGCCTGATGTTGTAATCAATATATGTGAGCTGACGTGAGTCTGGACATGCGTGTTAATTAAGCAGCTTGTGGGTGGAAATAATTTGAGTGTGATAATGAGTTTTGAGAGGGGACTCGAACAAGATAACTGTCTTTGGAGTCCAGCCACTGACATGTGGCACTGTCTAACAAACCACAATTGTCAGCCCATGCTGACAGACAGGTAGCAATCAACCAATCACGATCGAGATTCATGTTAACTAGTTCTCAGCTTTTGTGTGGGGATTTAGTTGTGCACCTGTTAGCTAACTCTAAGAGTGTGCATATGATCAAGTCAAATGTCACCCTATGTTAAAATTAACACCTGGACGGTGCAATTTTCACGTTTATAGTCCCATAGGTTTCAGAGTAAAATATAGATTGTTCATTAATAATTTAATTAAAATGAATACATAAATACATACAATGAAATACTTTCATGAAAAACTGTAATACAGTTCACTATATTATGTTATTGCAACACATTGTATTACGATTGTTTCATTAAGCATACAGTGGGGAAAAAAGTATTTAGTCAGCCACCAATTGTGCAAGTTCTCCCACTTAAAAAGATGAGAGAGGCCTGTAATTTTCATCATAGGTATACCTCAACTATGAGAGACAAAATGAGAAAAAAAACATCTTTTTAAGTGGGAGAACTTGCACAATTGGTGGCTGACTAAATACTTTTTTGCCCCACTGTATATATATAAAAATAAATATAAAATAATATACATAAATACAATTCAAAGTATTCATGCATATTCATGCATTGTGTTTTGCTCAAGCTATTGGCCAGAAGATAATGATGAGAGGAAAAACAGCCTTGGGCTGATCACCGCCCCTGTCATTTCAGAAAACAAGACTCGCTATAGTTTGGTCATGCTGACCTCTTAATTCTGTTATTCTATTAGAGATGGAGGGTAAAATTGAATTTGTGTGTGTATGTGTGTGTGTGTTTATGGAGCAGTGTGAGGGGTGTTCAGGTTAAATGGTGCTAAGCACTTTCCCTTATCACCCCGCTTTAGAAGATTCACCTCTGACCTTTCTGAGAGGTCTTCTTCAGTCTGAGCCCTAGGGCAACAAACCCTTCGACATCAGCAAGCCAAATAGACACAATCAGCACACATCACTTCTCTGACTGCCCTCGAGCGACACACGCAGAGGGATCCTTTCCTTTCCTTTCCAAACCGTTTATTTTATAACAAAATCTGTGTTAAATTTTGCTAGGAAAAGCTGAGCAGAGTTTGTGCATGAAGTCAACATCTGTAGCCTTTCTTTTCAGAACTGAAACGAAACGGAACGATCCAAACCAAACCAAGTAACAAAATTTGAAGATAAATGAACAAATGATTTGAAATGTCAGATGTCAAATAACTGTTACAGTGTGAAAAAGAAAAAATGAAAGATGAAAGCCATGCATTGGTGTTGACAGGCTAAGAGGAAACTAATGCTTCTGCACACATATAGTGGCCATCATCCTACAACCATGTGGCACTAATGGAAACTGTATGGTGAATGCAGTGTAGGCAAGAAGATTGGTTAGCACAATTGTCATTCTTTGTATCCTAGTTTGGTTATCTTACTTTTTGTTCAGTTAGACATATTAAACAAATAAAATGTAAAATTGTTAATTGTTAATTTAGGACTATTTATTTTTTATTATGTTTGAAGTATGTAATTAAATGCAAACCACAAGACAATACGAGGGAAGCAAAAACAGAAACAAAAAAAACAGTTTTTAAACAAATTCACTAGGTCTTTGTTACCATGTGGATTTTTAAACTTTTTCAATATCAATTCTTTATTTTAGTGAACTATTTTCTCCTCTGGTTTACTGGGGAAAAGCTGAGCGGCAGAGGTTGTGCATAAATTCAGCTTCTGTAGCCTGCCATTCACCCCATGCTCAGGTCAAAGGTCAGAGGTGAGTGACAGGACAAGAGGACCATGTCAGGGCCGTGTTTATTTAACTCTTCAGCCAATGACAGGGTAAAAAAAGACTAACACATTAATGACAATGACACACATACAGATGCAAATTAGCCATTTGAATAAAGGATAGATAGAGACAGACAGACAGACAGACAGACAGACAGACAGCTAGACAGACAGACAGACAGACAG
>NW_015505740.1:484919-505841 GCF_001515645.1 Sinocyclocheilus grahami
ACAGACAGACAGATAGATAGATAGATATTTTTTAATTATTGTTCATCTTATTTCTTTTATAATTTTGCCTGAACTAATTTAACTTCATTCTAATTCTCTTAAGTGTATAATTTCATATGTATTATGTAAAATGTGACACTTTTTGATCCACACATTTAGCCTACTAACAGCTATGTGGCATCTAATATCATGAACACACTGTACTGAGCATGACAACATTTAACATGCGTATTTTTTGTTTGTCTCTAGGGCATAGGTGCAGTGCAAACAGAAGTAATGCTGTTTTGAAGGCAAATTAAAATGAATTAGTATATAAATGAAGACATGGTGCAGGCATCAGCAACTCCCAACCATCTCAGACAGATTTTATTGTGTTACAAGCACTAAAAGATTCACCCTCAGTGTCTTTTATATGCATTTTATAGTGGCTTTTTTTCATTCATCTGTGTTGGTGGGCTTTAATGTCTGCCGTTTGTGATGAATACTGAGGCGTATGTGTGCATCTGTATTGTAGCAACTAACTGCTTTTGCACTGTAGATAATTCTTCCCCCCGGTATGTTTGTCTCATAGACACGCAGGCCCATGTGGGAATGTGAGCGGGTTGGGAGGGAGCGAGTGCGCGCTCACTGAGACCTTATTACCTCTTCCTGCGTGGAGTGTGTTGTGTCTCGAGTGATTGGTGATCACATTTGTAATGGCACACTGCTGCACAACGCCATTATGCCCTTTGTCATCTTACTGAGCCACTGACAGCCAACCGGCTCTCGGAGACAAGAGGTATAAATGACAAACACACACACACGACCACGTATGTGTGATGATTCTGAGACTACAGGTGTGCGTTTAGAGCTTTTAAGTGAACATTAAACTCTCTCTAACTCCTAGTTCCCTAAGATGTCTGGCGTATTGATTTCTTGTTGTGCAAAGAACCATTCAAGCCCCATTTAAGATCTCTATCCTGCACGTAGCCGGGAGCACACCAAGGCCCCGTAAATTAGGGAAATCGCACATTCATCACACGCATTATTTTAAGATACTTTGGGAACGTGACAGCTTGAAGATCTATGGTGGTGCATTACAAAACGCAACGACGCCTCCCGTTCTATCTCTCCATTCCTCCTTGGGGTAATGTTGGGGTCATTGGGACACGCCCATGATTTAAGAGTTTTTTTTTTTCTGCTAATATCTGCTTTTTTCTCATCCATGTGTGTGTGTAGATTGTCCACGCATCAGCGTGTGATTGAGAGAATTTATAAGGTGCTCTAAATTAGCATTTGTAATGGGAGTGCTTCCAAGGTGAGACTGCAGATGGTGAGTGAATTACAGTGCATATAAATTACACAGGTTAAGAGAGACAGCTCGCCTCAAAGGGTCCGCAGACAAAGTGAAGCCTTGGGTCAGCACAGCAGTGAATCAATCAGGCCTGATTGTTGAGGAGCGGATGTGCGTCGCCTGCATCATTGCAATTTGCTATGGCGGGACATGCCAGTGCCCACTTATTGTAAAGGCCTACTGAAAAAGCTCTGCGTGTGTTTGTTTATGATAGCGCAAACACAGATACATTTCCGTCGCCGGCGTGCGTAATCCGCAATTTCGGTTATCTGAAAAGTCCAGCAATGCATAAAGTCCCTCAGTAGCTCAATAGCATTACAACACAGCATTCATTTGTGTTGGAGAGGGCTGCTTCGAGAGTTTCACTGAGCTTTAGACACTCTGGTCTTTTGTAACAGCGCAACGGAGATAAAGCCTCCAATGTGCGGTTCGCTCCCGCACACGTAAACCTCTCATTCTGAGCAGATTATGTGTACAGACCAATTACGCTCCTCACATCCTGGGAAATATACTCATTGTTGGGGTATTTAGACACAAAGCAATTATGTAGGCCTTTTCTACACAAACATACCTTTGACTGTGCATGTGTGCGCCTGTTTACAATTTGTTTACTCCCCGTCGTGAAGTGGGTCAAATCTTAACGCAACACCGAAACGGCACACACAGTGTCCTGTACGCAGCTCGAGTAGCTTTAAAAATTTGCCATTAGCATCGGGGAGGAGTGGGATATTGTTTATTTGCATGTGTGGGAGTGTGCAGGCATTTCTTGATAGTTAAATGTCTCCATGTATAGTTGTTTTCAACCTTAATAACCCCTAGTTTTCTGGCTTAGCAGGCTGGGAGAGAGAACATGGCTTTCTTGCACTTCAATTTCACGCACATTTTCTTTGCGACTAATGAGCACCTTAAATATGGCGCCAGACTTCAGGGAAGCCTGTGAAGGCTGACATTTTCACACACAGCAGCACCTTGTCACCACACATGATGTCCCCTCTACCTGGCTCCTGACGTCTTTGAATGTGTGTGTGCGCGCATGCTGAATGCTCTCTGACAGATCTGACGAGGAACATATTCGGTAACTAAACAGTAAACCATTTTTGAGAAAGTGTCCCACCATTATGAGATATATCTTATACGTGCCCCTACTTCCACTGATCCGTTCACAAAGGTTCTCTCTTTCTCCCTCACATACACAAACACCAAGCTGGGAATCGGCATATACAGTATGTCATTTACATTTTCTTTGAGTGCAGTCTATGCCAAAGCATAATTTTGTAGTCATACTCTAAATGCAATTCTGTTGTCATCCTGGATGAGGCCCAAACAAATTTGTCCCTGCAAAATGGGAACCTGAGCTAATTACAACAGTGAAAATGGTGAAAAAGAGACAGTTAATGCCAGAGCAATTATCTGTTACATTCCTTTGTAGAGAGGGAAAGGCGCATCGCTCTTCACGCCGCCTGATGCTTCCCTAGTTAAACCATATTAGGAGACGTTGTGAGTCGATGTGTCACCAGGCAGGGAATTAGATGAGAGGAGTGATGGGATAGATCTGCCAAAAATATTTGACACCACTAAAGTCTGCCGCATAAGAGATAAACACTTAATATTTTTGAGACCAGTAGCAGAGGTTTATGCTTGTGCACACACTCACACTCACACACAAGCCACCTGGCGGATTTTAATATGCTCATACCTGTCAGAGGTCCGGTGGTCTACCCCTACTGCCACACAAATGTCTTTTCACACACTTGTCGACTGCTATTTAACTGACAGCAGTTCTCTTTAATCTGCTAATTTCTTATCCCCTGGCGCCCGACAGAATTGTGAGCCACGACACATCAAGTTATTGCAAAAAACCAAAACAATTTCAATTTAATGCTGCAGTAGAAAAAAGGTTATATGAAGTCATATAATGAGTGCTTCATTGTCAACAACAACAAAAAAAGAAACACGGCACAGAATGCATAACAGTGCCTGTGCTGTTAACATGCCAATATTTTACACATAAAATTTCCATTCACTGGCAGCTGTCAGTTAGTTCAGTAAATTAACTGCCAAAACGTAGCAGAACTGTCAATTGGAGGTAAGGTAACCATGGTTACCTTTCATTTCCCCAAAAATGATGAAGCTGCAGTGTGGCTTTATGGAGGAATAATTAGACAGAACAACAAAATAAAAGATACCAATCAAAAAGGCATTCTACAATATGAAACAACAACCAAGAGTGTTTATAAATAAAAGGTTACATTGTGGAATTCCTCCTTACATTATAAAGTAGCATCTTTTTATACAACCATTTAAGTGAAATGATGGAACAAGTAATGTCTTGTACAAGAAGTTTTAACCCTTTGAGCACGAGTTGGAAATAAAACTTTAGGGTGATTTTTTTTTCTTCTCATTTTCATATCTTCTGATTAAATAACATATTTATAAAACTATTGTGCAAAACAATTTCATTAATGTCTTCATATATTGTGCACCAGTAGATAGTCATACTCATCTTAAATTAAAAAATATAAAATGATGCATAATTTAGACAGAAATTAGTTTATGTTTTTATGTACACATTTTTACACTGACCTGAATTCATAAAGGCCCCTGATTTGAGCAAACTAAAAAACTGCTATTTTGGATTCGCATATATTTCTGCACTGCAAGCTGTGTAAGAGGTGATCTATCAGACAAGGTGATTTTTAGTGGATAGTCAAAATACCCTTGATTTTACCCACTCAAATACATATAAACTCAGTGATTTCCAATCTCTTAATTTCTCTCTTTTTTATACATATATTTTTGTTTACTTTTGGGGGGTTGTAAATATAAGTATTTAGGCGTACTCAGAGGGTTAAATGTTTCTGCTGACACCAGCATACTTAGGTCACATTAAAAAAAAAAAAAAAAGAGGAAAAAATTACAATAAAAATAAGATAGAAGTAAAGCGAGAGATAAAGAAAAGGCCAGATTTAGTTATCAAATATTGAACTAAACCATTTCATTAATGCATGCAGCTTACTGCATCTCAAGGATGCCCAAAAAATTCAATTTACACAACTTTCAAATACATACAACTTCATTTTAAGTCTTTTTATTTACCTTCATATTTTACCAGTGACCTCTTCACTCAGCACTGCACAGTTAGAAAATCATTTGTCATAATTTTCTCTGTTTTCCATTGTGAACTAAAAATGCAGAAAATTTATGTCTCTAGGGCCAAATGAGTGTTCCCCAGATGAAAAGTCCAAATGATGTGCCAAAACTAAACAGTAGTTTTCTGGCATCTATGTGCAGTTAGTTCTTCGTTAATTACTTTCAGTTCTTTTAATATACATTTTTTTCCTTAAGAAATGTGAGTCAGAAGGCTTGAAAAAAGGACAGGAAATAAAGAGATGAGAGACAGTTTTTGTTCTTGGCCATCGCTACGGTTTCTCAAGTTCACTAACATACATAAGATGGTCCTCAGGGGATTTACCATGGGTCTTACTCAGATGGAGCTTGACAGCGTGCTTGCTGGCAAAAGTCCGGTTACACAGTTTACACTGATATGAGGTGCCATTTGCCTCCTCATCTGGGGAAGGGGAGGGGGAAAGTGAGTGAGGGTTGGGGATTGAATGGGCCAAAGAATGCGCTTGGGTTGAAAGCAGTTTCTCAGAAAGCCCCTTGCTATGGCGTGAAATCTGGCTAACGAGATGCTCTCCAGACAACTTGGCCAGGTCCCTGAGCCGGAAGCCCAGATGTGACTCAAGATGGCTGACATAGGTAGAGGGGGAACGGATCTGTGATGCACAGTCACTGCAGAAGAAGACAGGGTGGCCAGTGTCTAGATTTTTCAAGAACTTTGTGCCACCTGTCCGCCTCAGCTGGTATTTGACGTTGGCCAGCCAGTGGCTGATGGTGGTCATTGAGAGGCCAGTGAAGCGGGAAATATGCATGCGCTCCTGTGGACTGAGGTCCGACATAATGTACTTGCCGTCACCCGTTTGCCGCAAACTGGAGGCAAATTGTGCCTGCAAGATAAGTAGATGCTGAGGATTCCAGTTGGACTGCCGGCCCTTTCGTTTCTGTGCAGGAGATATCTCCTCTGCTTCCTCCGGCGTCGATCCATCTATATCTGAGCGCTCTGAAAGACTCGTTGGTGTGGAGGACTTGGATGCATGGCTCTCTGTGAGGTTGCGTAGCATATCAGAGATGTCGGACAGGGCATTTTCTCGCAGAGGCGAGTTGGACATGAAGGAAGCCACGGCAGATGAGGCTTTTGCCATGGTGATGGTCGATGATGGTGAAATTGAGGTGGGAGTGGAGGTGGAGGAGGACAGGGCTGCAGATCCCAGGGAGTTGCTCTTATCGCTCTTGCCTTTGGTCAGATCAATAGGCTGGTCATTGTTGATGTGGTAGAAGTAGCGGTCTAGATGCTCGTTGGTTTTTTTGGTCTGAGATGGAGTGGAGGCAGCTACAGCTGCCTTCTCTGCCAGGCTGTTGCTCATCTTGAAGAGCATGCTCATGGGGTCAAGGGACGGAAGGGCAGGTTTGGCAGCTTTTCCTAGGTGAACATTCATGACAGACTGAAGCGCACTTAAAGGGTTGACAAATGGCTGCTCTGGAGGATGGTCGGTTATAATAGCAGTGCTGCTGCATAAGGTAGACATAGGGGCTTTGACAACATGGTCAGTACCATTCTCCAGAGACTCTTTTGTAAGAGCATCTCCATTTGAGTCTTTGTGAGTGTTTCCGCCCCCATTAGTCTCAGGGGTTTTAGCTCCTCTCCTTTCTTTGGGGGAATCCCCTCTGGCGGATTCCCCTGCATCGCTACTGCAAGGGGAGGGTGTGGTCCGTCTAAGTGGGGAAGATCTAGCTCCAGGATCTCTCATCTTCTCCTCTACTTTGGCCACTTTTTCTGTGACTTTTTTGACTAGCTCCTCCATGGCATGGAAGTTGTTTTTGGGCAAAGGGGATGTTTGGCAACTAGGTGGAGAAATTAGAGGTTGGATTTTGGTAGGAGACAGGATCTCTTCTCCAGAAAACATATACTTCAGAGGAGAACTTTTCCCTGAGTTGCGCAGGGACAGTTTCATAATGTTTGGAAGCTGGTAGGCAGCATGAATACTGGGGTAGCCTCCCCAGCTGGGTGTGCCATTCTGTGCTTTGTTGATGGCAGATGTTACTGTATTCTCGAGAGACTTCAGAATGTCAAACCCCCCCTTAGGGCTTTCTTCAAGATCTTCCTCTGTCAAATATGGATGTTTGGATGAGACTTCAAACTTCTCGTCGGTCTCACTGTCTGTTGCCTTCTTGTCTTTGCTATTATTTGTCTCCTTGGTACACTCCACTTCCTTCTCCTCCTTTTTAATCTCCATGGGTGTGAAGGCAGGGGAGATACTAGGGGGGGGAGGTGCAGGTGGTGGTGGGGAAAATGCGGTGGCAGCCAGTGGCACTGACTGTACCTTGTCTTCATTAGTAGGTATGGTGTTAGGAGCCGTTGTGGACATAGACTCCATGATAGGTTTGCCTTTCTTTATGGCAGAGTTAGTGACCTTGATGAAGTGTCCTGTGACCATCATATGGGCCGTCAGCTCCTGCAGTGTGTCATGCGAGCTTCCACACTCCATGCACTTCAGGATCTGGGATTTCCGTGACTCAAACTGCCACGCATAACTAGCACCATTCTGGTGTCCATACCGATTGTTGGGTGTGATGTAGGGATTGGGGGTCTTTTGAAGAAGGTCATTGGGGTCAGACAAAGAAGGCTTGGGGGTGCCACCATTGGAATCTGGTGAGCTGGGTAGTTCTAGCTCAATGGGGGCTCTTTTACGAGCTGAGGAGATAATCTTGGCTGCCACAGGAGTTACTGGTTCCTTCAGAGGCACTTTCTGGTAGTGTTTCGTCTTGATCATGTGAACACTAAGGTCCTGCAGTGACTCAAAGGAATGACCACAGTACATGCACTTAAGAACTTTCTGGGCATCCTCTTTTCCTTCCATCTCCAGCAGGGAACGCTTGCGAGGCTTTGACCAGCGCTTGGTACCTTCACTGTCTGTCTCATGGTTATCATCTCGGTAGTGGCCTGTCTCATTCATATGCACGGTGAGCTCGACCAGAGTGTCATAGGCGGCACTGCAGTCTTTGCAGCGGAATTTGCTTGCACCAGTGAAGATGGAACCATAGAGTTTGGTGCTCTGCCGATAAAGCTGCACAGTACTGAAGAGGTTTGGCTCAGATGCTGGGTGCAGCAGTCTACTCTGGTTCTGTGAAACATTATGCAAGGTCTTAGCCACTGCTGTCTGGTGCCAGTCGTAACCTCCATTACCACAGCTACTGCTGCTGCTACTACTGCTGCTGCTACTACTGTGACTACGTGGGGGCTTTTCTGCTGTTTGCCGAGACATATTCAAGTTCAGCGATGACCAGTAGGAGTTGGTCAGGAAGCTAGTGTAGATAGCTTTCATCTGTTCCAGGCTGTCTGGGCCTAATTGTGTCGCCTCCTCACTGCTTGGCGTGGCTGTTGTCATCATCATCACTGATGAAGTTGAAGAAAGAGATGTGAGGGGCTCCTTGGCTGAACTATCTTCTTCGTTCTTCACTGAGGCACTCTCAAAGTCTGACATGCGGTCACTGGACTCACTCAGGTGTGACTCGCTGTCCATCTCATGGCTGGAGAAATCCGCCGGTGGAGAGTCCTTGTCCTGGCACACATACTTCATGGCAGGTTCCTCCTCCCCAGCTGAATCCTCTCCTTCAACATCTTCATCTAGTAAAGCAGCCTCCTTTAGCTCGTCTGGCACATATGCTGCAGGTAAAAAAGAGATAAAAGAAACAGAAAGAAAAAAAAACATGTTATCACATTGTCCAATGATGAAGATTTGACACATTGCATTCCTACAATGTCTTGTATGGTGGATAGACAGCTGATAGAAATGTCAGGCATCAGTGTGCTTTCTCCAGCAGTGAAAAACAAAACAATCAGTCAGACTTTTTTATATTATAAATTGTTGCAGTAATTCCTTCTCTGCTTTCCAATTGCATTACATTGCCACATGGAATGAAGTTATGTTTCTATCCTCCTTTGTTCTGAAAAGAGAGCGCGGCAGGGGGTGGTGGGGGGGTAAAAGAACGGAAAAAAATTACTCTTCAAACCGAAGTTGCCACCTTATTCTTCTCAAGGGGCAACAGCTTGAAATTAAAACTAAATTTGAAATTAATGAAGCACATTCTGGAGGTGGCATTCGTTTCTGAAGTAATAAATTACTTGTATCAACCTCAGAGACAGCAGTTCCTGTCTGTCAATTAATATGTCTTACGCTTCTTCAGCAGCCCCTAATGCATTCCCAAACAGACACACTCGCCATTTAAATTAAGAAAGCATTCTCACTCATTACCCAGCAAAGGCTTGCCTGCTTGTAAATAAAAATGATTGTATGTACATTTCCGACATAAAAATCCCAGCACCAAACACGTTTGTGTCAATTACGAAAGATTAGAAAGTTGAAAGTTATCATTTACAGTTTAGCCTGGAGAACGCAAACGCTCATGAAAAACATGGTTATGTTTGTGCAAGCCTGAAGAAATAAGCAACAAAATATATTATTTTTAACTTCCAGTGGAAGTCATGCAAAAAGAGAAAGAGACACAGAGAGAAATGTAATGCATTGAAATAATTCCGTGCATTCCTGACAGTGTCAGTTAATCACGCTTTTGACCAGGTATGTAAACAATGGAGAGAGAGGACACTCCATTGGACACACTGGTTTTATGTGAACACATTCTATCATGTCTAAATACCACAAATGTCAAACTACTCATGCTACAACTTCAACACACAGCATATACATTTAATTCTAAATACAATATGTCAGTTTGTATACAAGGAACATGCCACGATTTCCTCAACAAAGACTACATAGAATTTGAATTTTCTGAATTTACATCAGCCCCTCATTTTTTGAGAGAAAATATTTAATGTAAGTTTAATAAAACAACACTGCTGTGATGCAGATATGATGGCTATGAAACAACAACAACCAAAAAGTAAAAAGAATGCCATTAACACAAGGACAGTCATTTTGTAGCCCTTGGCAGAATGATGCCAAGGGATTGGTAGAGGCACAGACCCCTTTTTAGTGTGCAGTTGTAATGTGCATACCTCACGACTTCAGGCATTCTGTGCTGTTTCATTAAACTCCATATAATTCCATAATTTTTTGTAATGTAGTCAAATTATTACTTAGGCCTATAATTAATTTACTAAATGATTATCAGTTTTGTTTGTATTATCATCATCATTATTTATTAACATAATGCATATACATTGATAAAAAAAAAAAAAAAAAAAACTGTGATATAATTTATATCCTTCCCATTTAAACTGTAAATATCTATTAGTTTGCTATTTCATTTTCTGAATTGTGTGTGCGTGTGTGTGTGATAATGTTTGTTTCAAACAAATTAAGGGGACAAAATTAAGTAACTACTGAAGTCTCAGAACAAAGAAAAAAAAAAAGACCATTCAATAGTGATTTTTTACAGCATTATTATTAGGATCCATCTTCTCACACACATCACAGCCAGTCTGTGAAATCGAATCGCCCCCTACACAAATCACAACCAACTGTGATCGTGCAGCACACACAAACTCACATGCACACACAGCCATCTGTTCTGAATCAGCCAAAACGACAGCTGTTTAAGAGAACAATGCCTTCGTTCAGGAAGCAGGAGAAGCCGAGCTTTACATCAAGGCCAAATAGCAATGTAAAAACCTGGTTTCTTCAAATGCATACACTTTAAACCTATTCACAAATATTACAACACACACATACACACACAAAGGTGGAGGTTTAGCATGCAATTTTACCACTACATGTAAAATGTAAGGTCAACCTTGAACATAATTACACAAAATGATTAGCTGGTAATTAAAGTTAAAAATGAGTGTGAGGGTGGCTATGGGCAAAAAAAAACAAGAGAGAGAGAGAGAGAGAGAGATCACTTCAAGTACAAGCAAACCTGTCTCACTGTAACCTTGACCTGAACTTGACTTTATGTAGAGCACAGAGTAAGTATTGCCAGTGAGTAGGTGTATGCCCTACAGCAAATTTGAGGGAGATGTGTGTACATGTTTCTGTTTACGTGCATGTTTTGTTCAAAATTCATTTTCTGACACCAAACACAGAATTAGCACTGCTTGACAACACAACAATCGGTCATAAGCCCCAACGTAACCTGAGAGGGGTGGAGAAAGATGAGAAGAAAGCAGAGGCAGGGGCCAATACGACAGAGACCCGACAATCTGCGACACACACACACATCGAGTGTTGGTGCATGTCCTGGCTGTATTCCAGGTTCCCAAGCCCCCAGTGTACCTAGAGTCTGTGTGTTCTGGCTGGGAACAATATTGAGATTTCATCCCTGGACCTTCTGAAGCTAGTGCTCCGGTCCAAGCCTACTCACACCACACAGGTGCTGTTTTAATTAGAAAACAGGATGCTTGGATCCAAGAGTGGTAGGGTGGGGGCAAAATGAGAATGACCTCCCAAAGATTTGGCATCAGATTGGAAGAAGAGCGTGATCTAATTTACACTCGGACATCCAGGGAGACGACCAGCAGAGAATGCTGTTTTCTAAGGCAGTGGAGAGCGTAACCTTGCAAACTTAAAGGGCCGTCTGGGTCTGGACTATTAGAGCACATAATGTCTTCAAACATATCGGAGTAAGTAAAAAACTTAATACATATCACAGTGACAAATCTAATACTCAAGCCCTTTCATCAAGGGAACACAATGAATGTTAACTAAGTTATGCAAATATGACTCAACCATTTGTGATTATATTGTTTGAATGATTGCAAGAACTAAGACCACGTTTTAATTTAAATAAAGCAGCTACTGTCAACCATAAGTCAAATGTATTGAATATTTACATAATACATTTAAAAGTTTCTTATTTCTTATTATTATCAATGCTAAAACCAGTCGTGCTGCTTAATATTTGTGATACTTTTAAGGATTCAGCATTAAAAATAAGAACAGAAAACATTCTCAGCCTTCAGTTGTCATGTCTTTTTGCTGTGTGTTTCTTTTTATACATGGACAATGTGTACGTGTGAACCAAGTTAACACCACCCAAGGCAGCTGCTGCCATTTGTTCTTGTTTGCAATCGGCCTCACTTATACAGACAGCCGCTGAAGTCGGCAGCCCGGTCCAATACTTCTGGGTGTGCAGATGAGCTGAAGAGAGCGAAAGAGTAAGTAGTTGGTAATTAAAGCTGCTATATATAGCCCCTAAAGCCCACATTTATAATGGGAGGTATCTCTCTCTAATATGCCACTATCTGCAATGTGATATCATTAAGAGGAAAATGGTTTGTAGCCTTAAGCAGACAGGCTGTCTGTGTGCGGCTGGAGAATATGAGATAGCACCAATCCACTTCTCTTCTCCTCTTTCCTCTCATCCTATGCCCTCACTACTTTCCTCACCTCCCCTCCATCTCTCCTCGGCTATCATGACCCGTGTTAATGAAGTTAATTGAATTTGAGATCAATAATGCTTAATTATTGCAATTTGACATGCACAGACAAATTGGTGGGGAGGCCAGATGTGTGTGTACGCATGTGTATGTTAGATGAGTCCGTGTGTGTGTGTCCAGCACCGGGGTGGGCGAGGGGGCCCGGCTGGACAGCAGAGGCAGAGAGAGAAGGATGGACGAAGCAGACAGGCGTGCCATCGATTCCAGAGAGACGCCCCATCGACCAGGCCTACTGACTGATGGAGGCCCTGCTCCAAGGCTAGCTGGAGAGAAAGAGAGAGCTCACTGAGACCACTTTCGCCAGCCTGGCCTGCCCTGCCTACAAACGGCACATTGAGATGGATTGGATGGACAGAGGAGCGTAACACAGAGAGAAAACAAGAAAATGACAGATGCAGATAAGAGGTCTCTACCTATGGAATAATTTGTGTTTTGTTTATATAATGCGTGGCTGTTACCAAGTGATGGTTACCATGGCTATAACTGTAACACGTTTTGTTTCCCTGCATTGTCTCTGCAACCAGATGAAGACCAGAGGTATTTTCATTTATGAAAACATTAAAGGAATATTCTGGGTTGTTTACAACTTAAATGTTTATGGACAGCATCTGTGGCATCTGTGACTTTAATAGCAAAGTTGATAGCTGCATATTTTAAACGTTTATTTGTGATGCTGCACACTTGCCTGCTAGGCTTATACTGCCACTGCATTACCATTACATGTTGCGTTCATGGAAATTATTGTTACAGCATGCCACAGATTTAGTACACAAACATTTAAATTATAAATAACATTCTTAAAATATTACTAAATTCCTAAAATATTCAAATAATGTGAATTTCCATTTGCAACCAATTTTACATCCATATTTCCTGAAAAAAAAAGTTGTGACTCGATTTTATCAAGCAGTAACTGATTGGATTGTGAAAAGCATGTTAAATACTGTAATGTAGCCAGACTGAATGAGAGTTTGATAAATATAAATGATTTCAGCGAAAAGAGAAAGTTGTTTCCAAAAAAAGAGCTAAGATATTAAAAATTACCAATACTTTATAACATGTACCATGAATCATTCCCAATAAGACCAGGGACATAAAACAATGAAATTCTGGTTCATTTAAATTATTTCAGGTTCACTTTAAGAAAGAATCACACCTATTGTGCAATAAAAAACCTTGAGAAAAAAAAAACTTAAAATAATCACAGGTATTTAAAATCTTTAAAAATGCTCTCATCTTTTGTTATAATAATGTGAAAATGTGAGCTGGTGGAAGAGTGTGTGTGTGTGAGAGAGAGAGAGAGAGCGAGAGAGAGAGAAAGAGCAAGCTGGTGTGGATTAAAGAAAAGAAACAGGGCTGGAGGTGCATCGGTGCTGGCAGAACTGAGAGAGAAAGCTGGTAAACACAGACGCTAGCACGGCTAATCGCCCGCTCATGCCACTCAGCAGGAGAGCCCCTGACAGTGTGTGTATGTGTGTGTATGTTTACACACCCCCGCTCTCCCCCCCTGCATGTGCACAGCAACCGGTAACCACGCTGGAGAACAGAACTTCCCCCTGCTGCCATAGCACCTCCACTGGAGTTAACACTCCTACACGGCATCAAGATTCGACAGCCTCGAACACACACGTGAGCGCTCAGTCATACAAATGATCCTGTGTGCAACACAATAACGTACAAACAAAAAGTTGATTTATATTCAAAAGCAGGCTCGGTGCTGATGCAGGCATTTAGAAAGCCCTTGCTAAGGAAACATAGAGGGGGTCTTTAACCTCTGATGAGAGTGTTTTAGCACCGATTATTACAGTAACTGCTCAACTGCAATAGTATTTATTCATCGACTTCAATGATGTATCGCTCAGTGACCAAATACAGTTCTGTTGACAAAATCATTCTGGAGCTGCATCCTCACGAGACGCCTCCAATAAAAACCTTACATGTGCTTTTTGGATCTACTCCTTCAGATGTTTGAACTGAGAGGTTAAAACAGCACAGCATGGACGTTCTTGCGAGTAAAAACATGCTCCACCTCTTCCAAAATGCTATTAGTCACTAATAAACACCAGTGTCTGGTGTTAAAAAAAAACGGACCGAATTTGCATGCCCTGCTGTAAATTTAGACCGGTTGATGAAAAACAAGCTTATGTGGAATCTACACATTTAAACAATTCAGATAAGTTATCTAGAATTATTTATGGAGCAGATAAAATACATATAATAATTTATTAATCAATTATCATTTTATCTCTGTTCTTTATTTAAAGGCTGAAATGTGAGGTTTACCTTTTTATTAAACTTTTTCAAAGCTTTATTTGAACATTTACATTAGATATTTCAACATGCTATTAAACTGTTGTCAGTCAAGTTGTCATTTAAAATCCGTCATTTATGCAAACAAAAAGTCATTTTATTTGTTGTTTGTTGATTTTTAAATATAAAACTTGGTGAAGTGATTTATGTGTTGGTACTTTTTGAACATCTAAAGCACATTTGAACAATACCGTGATGATACTGATAACCGTGATAATTTTGGTCACGATAACCGTGATAAGAAATGTTCATACCGTTACATCCCTACTGTAGAGCTAAAAGTGTGTGGATTGAAAGCACCGTCATTCCTACTTTTTTTACAGTGTATTTAGTTATATTTTTAGGTCTTAAATCGTATTATGTTTAGTGCACCAAAGCATTATTTTCTGTTCTGACACTGAGGTGTAGAAACAGTCTGTGACTTGTACTTTTTTTCTACATGTGTAAAAAAAGTTCCAGTTGATTTTGGGGCAAAATTTATGAAATTCTGTCAAATTAATTTTAATTAAAAAAAATCTGAGCTAAGAGTATGCAGTAAAAAATACAATAATAACAATTAAATATATATATATCTTATTTATTAATCCTTCAATTCTTTCGTTGAGGTAGTCATTTTCATTCAGTCATATTAAATAACATTTTTTATTTATAAAATATGTAAATTTTACTTTAATGCATGAAGGACATTTTTAGGTTACAAAATATTTTATACTGTGTACTACAATTTAATTGGTAGCTGAAATAATAAACAAAATCATTAAAATATTTAATAAAAGAAGCAAAGGAAATGGAATACACTACCATTCAAAAGTCTGGGGTCATTTTTTTCCCGGATTTTTAAAATATTTTTGAAAGAAGTCTCCGACACTCACCGACACTGAATTTAATATTCAAAAACCTAATAAAAACAATAATATTGTGAAATATGTTTACAATTTAAATTAAGTTATTTTATCTATATATTATTTATTATATTCATTAATATATTTTAAAGTGTTATTTATTCCTGTGTTACCAAAGATTACTTTTCAGCAGCCATTACAAAAGCAAAACCAAATAATATAACCAAGCCAAGCTTGTGTAACTCCATCACTTCTATGATCTGTATTGCAGGATGTCACACTGGAAATCAGCAGTGACTGAGGCTGTTGTCTGAATAATGAGCGAATGTTCTCGAGGACAGACAGAAATCTGTGACTGCAGCAGGTGTTTCCTGTACCGAACAGACGCTGAATGAACTTACATCTCACCTGTGCAGATATAATCAAATAGCAATGAGGACACATTTCTATATTTGTACATATCCTGCCATATGTGTGTACAAATACACATATACTTTACTGATTTGTATTTTTTTATTTTTCACTTTTGACTTTTGAATGGGCCCCAGATATGAACTCTAGTTAGTTAATAATTAGTCTAGTGAGTGTGTGTGGCTCTGTTGTCTGAAGCAGCTCTCAAACAGACACCACAAACAATTATAAAGCAGGAGGAAGACGATCTCCAGCAAATGATCCACTCGCCTGCCTTTGTTATTCAGATGCGCTCCACTTGGAGAAGTCACATTCCTAAAGCACGGGGCAACCAGAGGTCAGACACATCTACACAAACACTGGGAACTCCCAGGAGGCCTAAAGAGAGTGGGAGAGAGGGCGGGGCGATTGAATGAGTTTACATGTGTGTCTTACTAAGAATCTCTCGGTTTTGCTCCGTGACTTGTGCTGTTCCTCTTCCTCTTTTAGTAATCCCTCCCATAAAGTGTCTTTCCCTCCCTCTCTCTCTTCCCTCTGTCCCACTCAGAATCACAGGAGTGTGTCAGTCTCCCATTAGAGAGGGTTGTGTGACTTGTGCTGTTCCTCTTCCTCTTTTAGTAATCCCTCCCATAAAGTGTCTTTCCCTCTGTCCCACTCAGAATCACAGGAGTGTGTCAGTCTCCCATTAGAGAGGGTTGCTGGGGAATGGGAGAGAACAGATCTGCCTTGCTGTGATCCCCAGGGCCTCACTCGGCTCGGCTACCACACACAAAACACATATTAACACCACAATATAAACATGCTTATGTCTGTGCACAAAGAAGACACATATATGTAAAGAAGATAGAAAAAACAAAAAAAAACAATGCATTTTCAAAAGGCTATGGCTTCCCTGAATGACTAGTTCATACAAAATAGTTCAGACAGAAATGAAAATTATGTCATAATTTACTTTCTTTCTTCTGTGGAAGTCTCTTTTTTGTCTATACAATGGAAGTCAAGGGTAACTGAAATGGTTTGGTTTCCAAAATTATTCAAAATATCCCCTAATTAAAAATAAATATACTAAAATGTATTTGAAATACATTTGTTTCATGCTAAGTATGCTACAAATGCATTTACATTTATAACAATTCCCTGCAATTGTACTTTTGGTATACTAAACTGGTATACTTAAAGTCTGCTAAATTGGAACAACTAAATGTGTACTTAATGCACTTTAACGGAAGTCCAACTAAAGATACACTGAAGTATATTTGATTGTGCTAAAGTGGGGCTATTGCAAGCATACTTCAGATACACTTTAAATATCTTTCATTTAAAGACCGATATTATTCAAAGATCATACAATCCTCATCAACAATGACATTAAAACACATTTTAAGCTTACTATTAAAATGTGCATTGTGCACAAGTGATACTCCAAAGGCCAAATAAAATGTAATTATTATTATGTTTTTATATCAGTAAGTCTCGAGTGATATGTCAGTAAACATGTTAATAGATTTAAAATATATGTAGTATAAAATAAATGTATTTTAAATATCTTACTTTTTTACTAGAGTCTTCATGTTCAACAGAAGAAAGAAAGCCTCACAGGCTTGGAACAACATGAGGGTGAGTAACTGATTAAATCATTTTCATTTTTGGTTGAATCATCCCTTTAAGGAACATGTTTTTAGAGGGCATTTACATAATACATGATCTTGCATTTTTAATAGTTTGACTACTTTTAATTTTACATGCCATGACGGGACGCTCAGCGCAACAAATGACGCAACGGCCAAAGATCGTTCCATCTGAATGTGTAACTTTAATGTGTCCGCTAAAACATGCTCCTAGCACGCTAATTAAAGCACCACACTTAAAACTAAAAAATAAAACTAAAAAAATCTCAGCCACGGACAAGTCATCCAACAAGCGACAGTTGTGACCCATCCCTCCCGCAAACGCACAAAGCCAGAAAATAGACAAGATCTCTGATTTGAAATGAAAAAAGTGGCTGTGTCTCTCGCACGTACACAAGCCCTGAACTTGGCAGATATGTTAGGCAGCAAAATAATAGGCATTTTCCAACCCATAATGCAGAGTGTTAGCCGGTGGCAGTCCACTGATTTAGGTACTACGTCGAGACGTCAATCTGAAGGCCTTGGAAGAGAGAGAGAGGGAGAAGGAGGGGGGATGTAGATACACAGAGAGAGTGGGCCTGCAAAGAAAAGACGAGCCAGATAGAGAGAGCGAGATGCTCCTAATGGGAGACATGCAGTCATCTAGTTGCTGGCTCTCTCCATTCAGCGTGTCACTGGGTATCCATTACCTGCCACTCTCCTCTGATCTCTTTGGACAGCTCTGATCAAAAGATGTCATCTGACCTACTCGCCTGCTCGTGCCAGCCAGCCGGGGTACGTGGTCCGCGAGGGGGGCTGCCTCGCCCGTAAATAAAACGACATCATCGCTTCAGCGTCCCGTCATGTTCTCAGGCCGATTATGATAATAGTGGATCTGTCAGCACGTAAACGGACAGGGCAGCCGCGGCGCTAATGCGCAGGATATAGCCTCTCTGCCTCCGCCGCCTTAGTTCCTGCTCGGCTCTTTATTGGGTCAACTTTTCCCTCGCTCTCTTATTGGATGGCACCTGAGAAGCAAGCCCTGCTTGTTGAGGATGTCAGGGTTAATCTGTTAGCATCGAGCCGGGCCGCGGAGGCAAACAGAAAGAGATTTGCCTTATTCTGATTTGGAGGCAGACAGGGCAGAGGGTGTAGATGAGCTGGGAGGGGACTGATTGGCTATGATATTGTTCAAGAGTCCGCCGTTGGGCTGCAGGGCAGACGTGAAAACAGACACATAATCTAAACAAAACCAGACGTAGAAACAACACGCCGGCGCACGGACACATCACAGAAGATGAAGAAAATTACACACAATGCCGCATGAGGAGAAACACACACACACACACACACACACACACACACACACATGCCTAGCCTCGGTCGAGGCAGGACGGTAAAAGGCAGGCAAACGTTCAGGGTTTTAGAGGCGAGAAAAACGGCGCACAATAAAGCGAGAAAACAACACTGCTCCGAGCCAATTTAGACTGCAAAACACAAACCATTAAGTTTGTGCATTATCTTTTAATTTAATCTGGAATGATTTATAATCCATCACGCAAGGCTTCAACCATATCCAATTATTCTCTGTGCCTTGATTGACAACAAAGGTGATTTATTAAGCTAATAAAAAGTGATGTGCACCCAGCCACCCCTCCTTCCCCCCTCAACACCCCCCACCCCCCTGTGAAAATAGCCAGTGAGAGAGACACTCTGCTTACAGCTGTGTAGCCGTTCACTGCCGGGGTTGGGGTCAGGTTTATCGTTCTGGAGATGTAGTTAGAAAACAGATCTGAGATCAGAAGCGCCAAGACAGAACATCATTTTCTGAATGACTTCATTTTATCTCTATGCAAAGAAATACGCCAGTGTAGTACCGCTCTCCAACTACCGAGACATGACAGGAAATTAGCAGTAGCCTGATTCTTGTGAAGTTAACACACTATTTGTTTATCCCAGTTGACCAGAAAATTACAGAAATGCATATTCAGAGGGAGAGAAACATGCTCTCTGGGTTTTGGAAGAGAAAAATGACATTATGTCTTGGATTCGTTCATTTTGAGTATGCATGTGTCATCTTGTCGCAGCTGCTATGGGTTAATGTTCTGCTCTGGATATTATTTGTGATTATTAATGAAAAGCCGAGGACAGGAATGATGCTTTTCTTCAGGAGCCTCGTAAATAATATTAAAACTGTGCCAACAATAGGCCCAGCCACCTAAAGAGCCTTTAACCCTATGCCTCATGTTCATTTTAGGCCTGTAGCTATGAGGGCACCTTCACGCAGCTGTGTGTGGAAGTAGAACGAAGAATCCACCACTTTTTTACCGAAAATAAAAGATGTGGCTTTAGGGTACGGGATAGTTCAGATTCTTTCGACTGTACAGTATATCGTCATGTGAACTGTCGATTACACATGTGTGTGTGTGTGGGTGCACGTGTTCTGAATGGCTCATAAACCACAGGAGGACACATTAATGTCCAGAATGTTCAGCCTGCCCTGGTAAACACACAACCCCCTCAACTAATGATGCAATAAGAAAACAAGCCATCACAGCCCCTCCACAGAGAGACGCACACATACACACACTCGCTGTAGCCGACAACAGATTTAAGATCTTAATATCACATACTTAATAAGGGTGGGGAAATATGTTGGTGGTCTAGCAGAGAAGTATTTACTTTTTTTCCACAAAATTCTCAGATATCTCAGGGAATAGCCAGAGAACAACAACTAGGGATGTAACGATTAACCGTGAGCCGGTTGAAAATCGATTCAAATATGTGACGATTCAAATCAGCTGAGATGCTAAACAAATCGCGATTCAATTAGGGGTAGGAGTTTATATGAATGTATGTCTGATGGGAACTTACTGTCTTTAGAAAAGTTTAGATGGTATTTTTTTCTTTTCATCTTGTATAGATATAAGTGCAGCGCTGCTTTGTTTACAGCGGAAACGCTTTAAGTGCCACCTGCTGGCAGAGAGTGAATCTGCGTCTCGTTCAGCTCGTCTGCTGTTTCTGTTTCATTCAGATATTTTTTATGTATAGTTTCACAAAACTGAAGTCAAATCATTCTGTTTTTGCTTCAAATTTCGAAATTATACAATCAAATTTAGATTAAAAACTGCTCATGTTGCATGTATGCAGCATCTTTGTTTGGATCGTTATTAAAATGCAGTGGTTGCCTGCCTCTAATTTTAAATGGAAAGAGCACAGATAAAGCCTTATTTTGTTTATATGAAGAGATTTATTTTATTTGTGTTACTTATTTATTTGATTTGGGGCTTGTTTTAAAATTTCAATTTAGTTTTGTTTTTTACATTTACATTATATTTAAATTTTGTTATTTAGCAGACACTTTTATCCAAAGCGACTTACAGATGAGGACAATAGAAGCAATCATAACCAAGAAAAGAGCAATAATATGCAAGTGCTATATTAGTATATTGTTATAGTGTTATATTTCAATTTCACAAAGAAATGTGCAGCATTTTGTCCGAGCAATAATAAGAGGACACATTTCATTTATTTGTCTTAAATCTGTAAAAAACAAAATTGTAAATCGAGTCGTGAAATCAAAATTGTGAATCGAATCGAATCGTGACTTGAGTGAATCGTTACATCCCTAACAACAACAGAAACACAAAGATAAGGTACTAAAAGGTTAAAGGGTTAGTTCACCCAAAAATGAAAATTAGCTTGTGTTTTACTTACACTCGAAGCATCCTAGGTGTATATGACTTTCTTCTTTCAGACGAATCCAGTTGGAGTTATATTAAAAATTGTCCTGGCTATCCCAAGCTCTATCATTGCAGTCAGCGGGTGTTGAAGCTGAACAGCCCACAAGTCGTCAAATAAAGCGCGCGCATTCATAATAAAACGTGCCGCAGACGGCTC
>NW_015505740.1:506188-508100 GCF_001515645.1 Sinocyclocheilus grahami
GTTTCTGTTTCATTCAGATATTTTTTATGTATAGTTTCACAAAACTGAAGTCAAATCATTCTGTTTTTGCTTCAAATTTCGAAATTATACAATCAAATTTAGATTAAAAACTGCTCATGTTGCATGTATGCAGCATCTTTGTTTGGATCGTTATTAAAATGCAGTGGTTGCCTGCCTCTAATTTTAAATGGAAAGAGCACAGATAAAGCCTTATTTTGTTTATATGAAGAGATTTATTTTATTTGTGTTACTTATTTATTTGATTTGGGGCTTGTTTTAAAATTTCAATTTAGTTTTGTTTTTTACATTTACATTATATTTAAATTTTGTTATTTAGCAGACACTTTTATCCAAAGCGACTTACAGATGAGGACAATAGAAGCAATCATAACCAAGAAAAGAGCAATAATATGCAAGTGCTATATTAGTATATTGTTATAGTGTTATATTTCAATTTCACAAAGAAATGTGCAGCATTTTGTCCGAGCAATAATAAGAGGACACATTTCATTTATTTGTCTTAAATCTGTAAAAAACAAAATTGTAAATCGAGTCGTGAAATCAAAATTGTGAATCGAATCGAATCGTGACTTGAGTGAATCGTTACATCCCTAACAACAACAGAAACACAAAGATAAGGTACTAAAAGGTTAAAGGGTTAGTTCACCCAAAAATGAAAATTAGCTTGTGTTTTACTTACACTCGAAGCATCCTAGGTGTATATGACTTTCTTCTTTCAGACGAATCCAGTTGGAGTTATATTAAAAATTGTCCTGGCTATCCCAAGCTCTATCATTGCAGTCAGCGGGTGTTGAAGCTGAACAGCCCACAAGTCGTCAAATAAAGCGCGCGCATTCATAATAAAACGTGCCGCAGACGGCTCTGGGGGATGAATAAAGGCCCCCTGTAGTGAATCCATGTGTTTTTGTAAGAAAATTTCGATATAAACCAAGATGAGACTGGTTTTCCTTTGCTAAAGTAAGGAAACTTTGCTTCCTTTGCTCCTATAAACAAACTCGCGAGACTAGCATACCTTAGAGGCGCGCGCGCTGCACATACGTGCTGCGTCATCCGCCGGAACTGCTTCAGTGCAAGACAGTCAGGGGAAGTGAGAGAAAAGTGTTTATTACATTTGAAATATGGATATTTTTCTTTAAAAAACAAATGGATTCGCTACAGGGGGCCTTTATTCATCCCCCGGAGCCGTCTGCGGCACGTTTTATTATGAATGCGTGCGCTTTATTTGACGACTTGTGGGCTGTTCAGCTTCAACACCCGCTGACTGCTATGATATAGCTTGGAATAGCCAGGACAATTTTTTATATAACTCCGACTGGATTCGTCTGAAAGAAGAAAGTCATATACATCTAGGATGCTTCGAGGGTAAGTAAATCACAAGCTAATTTTCATTTTTGGGTGAACTAACCCTTTAACCTTTTAGTACCTTATCTTTGTGTTTCTGTTGTTGTTAGGGATGTAACGATTCACTCAAGTCACGATTCGATTCGATTCACAATTTTGATTTCACGACTCGATTTACAATTTTGTTTTTTACAGATTTAAGACAAATAAATGAAATGTGTCCTCTTATTATTGCTCGGACAAAATGCTGCACATTTCTTTGTGAAATTGAAATATAACACTATAACAATATACTAATATAGCACTTGCATATTATTGCTCTTTTCTTGGTTATGATTGCTTCTATTGTCCTCATCTGTAAGTCGCTTTGGATAAAAGTGTCTGCTAAATAACAAAATTTAAATATAATGTAAATGTAAAAAACAAAACTAAATTGAAATTTTAAAACAAGCCCCAAATCAAATAAATAAGTAACACAAATAAAATAAATCTCTTCATATAAACAAAATAAGGCTTTATCTGTGCTCTTTCCATTTAAAATTAGAGGCAG
>NW_015505740.1:508922-513830 GCF_001515645.1 Sinocyclocheilus grahami
CTGCCTCTAATTTTAAATGGAAAGAGCACAGATAAAGCCTTATTTTGTTTATATGAAGAGATTTATTTTATTTGTGTTACTTATTTATTTGATTTGGGGCTTGTTTTAAAATTTCAATTTAGTTTTGTTTTTTACATTTACATTATATTTAAATTTTGTTATTTAGCAGACACTTTTATCCAAAGCGACTTACAGATGAGGACAATAGAAGCAATCATAACCAAGAAAAGAGCAATAATATGCAAGTGCTATATTAGTATATTGTTATAGTGTTATATTTCAATTTCACAAAGAAATGTGCAGCATTTTGTCCGAGCAATAATAAGAGGACACATTTCATTTATTTGTCTTAAATCTGTAAAAAACAAAATTGTAAATCGAGTCGTGAAATCAAAATTGTGAATCGAATCGAATCGTGACTTGAGTGAATCGTTACATCCCTAACAACAACAGAAACACAAAGATAAGGTACTAAAAGGTTAAAGGGTTAGTTCACCCAAAAATGAAAATTAGCTTGTGTTTTACTTACACTCGAAGCATCCTAGGTGTATATGACTTTCTTCTTTCAGACGAATCCAGTTGGAGTTATATTAAAAATTGTCCTGGCTATCCCAAGCTCTATCATTGCAGTCAGCGGGTGTTGAAGCTGAACAGCCCACAAGTCGTCAAATAAAGCGCGCGCATTCATAATAAAACGTGCCGCAGACGGCTCTGGGGGATGAATAAAGGCCCCCTGTAGTGAATCCATGTGTTTTTGTAAGAAAATTTCGATATAAACCAAGATGAGACTGGTTTTCCTTTGCTAAAGTAAGGAAACTTTGCTTCCTTTGCTCCTATAAACAAACTCGCGAGACTAGCATACCTTAGAGGCGCGCGCGCTGCACATACGTGCTGCGTCATCCGCCGGAACTGCTTCAGTGCAAGACAGTCAGGGGAAGTGAGAGAAAAGTGTTTATTACATTTGAAATATGGATATTTTTCTTTAAAAAACAAATGGATTCGCTACAGGGGGCCTTTATTCATCCCCCGGAGCCGTCTGCGGCACGTTTTATTATGAATGCGTGCGCTTTATTTGACGACTTGTGGGCTGTTCAGCTTCAACACCCGCTGACCGCTAAGATATAGCTTGGAATAGCCAGGACAATTTTTTATATAACTCCGACTGGATTCGTCTGAAAGAAGAAAGTCATATACATCTAGGATGCTTCGAGGGTAAGTAAATCACAAGCTAATTTTCATTTTTGGGTGAACTAACCCTTTAAGAGTCACTGAATTGGACAACTTACAATGTTGTAAATAGCACATTTTCCGCAGCGTGTGTGAAAGTGAGGCTTGAAACGGGTTTCTTTTTGTCCAGATAAGCAGACACGGCTCTGGCAGTACATTCTCTCAGCTCATAAAACTGGGGCTTAGGGCAGAGGACCCTGTTCGCTCTCTTTACAGGCTTCCACTGTTAACGAGAGAACGGCTCCCGTCATAGCTGTCCTGGCACTGCCGTGGACCTTTGCTTTGAGACGTTTAAAAATGTCGCCCGGCTACGCCAGGTCACTGTGATGCTACAGAGCCATTATTTCACTATCTTTATCTCCTGCCCTTCTCTCTCTTATATTTGTGGCAATTCTATATATGTACAGATCTACAGAAAATCTATATTATACACGTACAGATGAAAGTGCAGGGTGGGGGAAACTCGCTTGTGTGCTACGTGCCGAAATGAAACACAATAGGATGTAAACAGGATGTGCAATTAAGACACCACCAATCCAGACAGTTGGGCTGCTGCATAACACACACACAGATAAACATGCACAACGAAATACAGAATGCTATTTTAAAGTGATATCTAAATAAGAAGGTTTTATCAGTTTCATCCTGTTCTAGAGGAAGTATAATTATGAATATTTTTCCTCAAAGCACAAAGGCATTGCATGCTTTTAAAGGGTAATAAAATACTTTCTTATAATAAAGTCATTGCACTATGATTGCATTTAAACCAGCTGATTATTGCTTTTCATTAATAAATAATTATGGCATTCCTCTCTCTGGATAAATAAATGAGGGGGGAAATATTGTATAGATATATTCAATAATAAAATATCTAGCTGATTGAGAATCATGTGTTACATTAATTTGTATGTATTTTATATTTACTATAGTAACTATAGTAAAATATAATAATTGTCAATGTTGTTGTTATTACTTAAAATAGTTTCAAATTGCAACAAATTCTGGGTTATATTTAAGTGACGAGAAACCATGGTGCTGCATATCAATCAGTTTACAGAACTCTTCAACGAGGTGTGTTTCCCTCAGTGTCATATTGCATCCTGCATATTTTCTGCTTAATTTGATATTTCAAAACCTGAGCTCTTATTTGGAATAAAACTTTTGATTATTCTGTTTGTCTTTCTATGATTTATTGCACGACTGAAATTAAAATGCAACTCTAGAACTTTTAAAATGGCATTCGTTCTAAAAGGGCATTCGTTTACTTTGATATTGCATTACAGGCAAGTTATTCCTAAAATCACAGTGAATGATGGATAGCTAGTGCTACATAGCCATCAACACCTCTTAGTGGGGGCCGCGCTCTGATTGGTCGAGTGCCGCAGGGCCCTCTCCTCCCTCCCCGTTGAGTCCTAGGGGCCGCAGGGCCACTGATCTGGGCTGGGAACTGCTAGAGTATCCATTTCAAAGGCCTGGCCTGTTCCACGGCTCCAAAAGGAGTGGGGGGGGGGATGAAATATAGCAGGAAGAGGGATGCCACATTTAATTATCTCATTATCACACAACGACAAATGAACATAAATGAAAGAGGCCAAAGAGTGATCCCTGAAACTCAGAGGATTTAAAACGCCCCCCGTGTGTGTGTGTGTGTTTGAGAGAGTGTGTCAAAGCTCAAAGAACTAAAGGCTTGTATTTAGATGTTTAGATGTACAAGCTCTTTTAAACTGCCATTTAAACACACACACACACACACACACACACACACCCTCAGGGCTTATGCTCGGGAAGATCATTAACCTCTCCATACCCAATTAAAGTGAGAGTCGGTGCGAGTGAGTGTGTGTGTGTGTAAGAGTAAATGTTTGCTTCCATATGTGTGTGTGAAACATTGCATCTTTTCCTCTTGTTGTCTTCTTGATGTGAATGTTTTGTAAATTAATCACACTGTGGATAAAAATGTGCACAAATAGACACACACACACACACACAAAAGCTAATCAGCGTGTCTGTTGTGAATGCAGTAAGGATGAGGAAGAGTTACCACCTAGCATTGTGTTTGCAGGATGGAACTCCACAGGGGAGCTCGGAGAACCACGCCATGGCCATGAACCTCACAATAACACCACAATACAATCAATACCACACACACAAACACACACACTCTGCACACAACTCATGGCTACTAACAAAAACCACGGTTCCTGCAATAACCTGCCGCATACACGCTGCTGCACGCTACAAAGAACCAGTGTCGCCTTATAAAAAAACAATCATAAATTCTGTGAATGCTGCACATGTATGGTCGTGGTCTCCTCAATAATATGAAGCACAAACAATACACACACCGCCTTCCTCGCTTACCGAGAGAATGAGAAACTCTAAATGTCACAGATGTTCTGAAACACCTGCTTTGGAAGCCGAACTCAAAAAAAAACAATGAGAATTGAGACTGCTTAGCTCAAGGCCAGTTTTAAAGATTAAGAGGGTTTTAGTCATTTTTATTCATTTTAATTTAGCTGCTTTATTACATATTTGACTGCAGAGGGATGACAGGAAGTGCAGGATCAGGATATGACATGCCGGAGTCGCCTGCATATGAATGTCACAGCTTGATATGTCAGAACATGTGTGCTAACCGCTTATTCTTTGATGTTCGGATTAATTGTATTTATTTCATTTTATATTTTGTCGTAATAAATCCAGTGGTCAATATCACATAATATATCATTATCATGATAACTTTCAAAACACGTCACCACCCTTCACTCCAGTGGAATAAAAAACCTGCGAGACAAAGACAGACAGCATGAACACTCCCTTCTTCCTGAACAAATCTGTGTGTGAGTATGTGTGTGTATCAGGGAAGATAAAAAAAGACTCTAAAGTTCGCCAATTTTTGCTTGATACCATCTTCTCCCAAGTCTCATGTATTGTTTTGTTTTCCACTACCACTTCTACACTCTCTTTTTTCCTGCAGCACCTCCAAACAATAAATAAAGCATGTGTGTATCTGTGTGTATGTGAGTGCGGGCTCTGTTGATAATCCTCCAGAGCTGAAGCTTATCTGCATTGTAGAGAGGTGCGAGGCAGACAGTCCCTATCGCAGGTATTAATGTAGCGCAGTTCCCTGTGTCACGATGGAGAGATAAGCAAACACACAGCCACAGCAGTCCCCAACACTTCAGACACACACACAAACACAAAACATAGCCAGAGGTATAACAGATTGTTTTCCCCCTCAGCCTACAATAGAAACACTACTAACGGAGGAATAGTGAAAAATTGAGAGCCGCTTTAATACTGAATCCAAATATGTTCTCTATAAAACATAATACTATTAGTGCACACATAGCCTAATATAAATGTGTATATATATATATATATATATATATATATATGCTTTGTTTATATATATACAGGAATAAAGCAGTGTATGTGTTATTATGGTGAAAGAGTGATTTGTAATGGTTGCTGGGAGAGGGACAGCTGTACGTCCAGATCTCTGACCCAATTGCTACGCTCATGTGCAGCATGTATGCAATTCAATTACATAGCCAAAAAATAATTTGAGTCATTCAAAGCCTTCGTTTCGCATCCACTCTCTCACACACACAAACACACACACACACACACACACACACACACACACACACACACACACACACACACACACACACACAG
>NW_015505740.1:514324-534180 GCF_001515645.1 Sinocyclocheilus grahami
AGTGAAATACCTCCTGCTCAGACATGCATATGTGTACTTAACACGCTACGGTAAAGATAAGCAGGCAAGATCGTCAGCATCATAACATTTGTGGTTTTATACGCACAGCTGGGAGCACAGAGACGTACTCTGGCACACAAACTTTTCCCCCACTGAATTCCAGGGTTGGGTGACTGGATCGAGCCAGAGGAATTCATAAACAGTGGGGGCCTTATCAACCGGGAGAGGGACATCCTCTCAAGCGCACAGCAGACGAGATGTGGACCGTGTCATCAAAAAGCGCCACAGACAGCCGCAGGAGAGGGGAGGAGTGAATTGCACTCGTTACTTTCTTCATTTTTTTCTTAAATGAAAATATAAGAAATATGTTAAGGAACAGCAAGAATGAAAATTTCTTAAAATACAAGAATAAATTAAATTAGAAACTCAAAATAACTACATAAAATAATGCATCAATGCATGCAACAAAGTAGTTTAATGCTACAACTAATAATACAACTTTCTAAACACAATTTAAAATATTTTAGTATTAGCTGAGTATTCTTTTGTGACCTGTAGTTCACAGATGTGATTGCAAGGGACTTCAAGGCCATATCTAAATGTATGCAAGTCATTAAGACTAAAAGAACCAAAGCAGCCCCCGATGCCATTTTTTGAGGAAAGATTATATTAACATTCCAGATGTACATGGCTAACCACACTGGGGCCATTTTAACCATTTGGTTTCAGAGGCTTGTTTTTTTTTTTTACATTTACGTTCCCCTGTCAAATTAGGTCTCTGTATTGGAGCAGACAAAATTTGCATCGGCAATCAGTCGCGAGAGTTAGTGTAATGTTTGACTTCAGTGCATAACTAGCAGCTGTAGGGACTGACCCAGGACCAGGTCAATATATAACCTCTCAGCGACTCAATAAATCACTTAAACCCATGTTTGACACAAGTGCAACTGCGAAGAGAGATTACGCTGATAAGCCATTTAGCTACACATTTACTGAGAGCCAGTGACTGAACTTACGATTGATTATGTACCGAGAGCAGAGCAGGGACGCTAGGAAAACATTTGAAACATTCTGAAGTGCCCTAACATAAACTAGCATTCAAATTTCGTTCTGCGGTTAAAAAATAAAAAATAGGGGCGTATTATGAATAAGAATGTTTTATTATGGAATGAGTAATTTTATATCACAATGTTATATACCACAATATAGTTATATTTACAGGAAGTCAGTTGAAGAAAAAAAAAAAAAGGTTTATTTTAATAGCCATCGTTAATGGCTATTTTTGGATAATGCGTTATATCCAATACTTTACTGAAAGGTGTTATTTTCTCGCTTTTCTCTTTTAAGACAAATCCAAACATAACATAACCAATGAACGATACGTCTCACACCAGTGAAAAAACAACAACTCTGCATTGTGCAACACTTGAGTTGAAAACAAAAGTCATAAATTCTGTACCGTTTCGAATAAACCCTGTTTTGTGTCACATGCCTTAAATTCTTATTCATTTAAATTGTTTGGGACATATCCAGCTCGGTTTCTTCTCATTATGTTTTTGTGTCGCTTTCATGTAAATAATGTGAAATGTCTACTAAAAGTGACGCACATATAAAACACCGCAGTATAAACGATACAACAAAATATCTAGCAGTTGACACATTTAATACCGAAAGCAAGGCTCATCATATTAGTCTGCAGACTAATAGTTTCATGTCAAACATCAAACCCTAATCAGATATAGCCTGAACAACACCTTTTTTAGCAACCATCCTTTGAAAAAAAACAACTCTAACACTCTCACAGACACCGAGTTAAGAGCCATGACATTTCCATCTCTATCATTTTATCAGAAAGGTATGTTGAGGAGGTGTGAGAGTAGTCGTGTCTATCTGAGGTATATTTGTGGTACGAGACGGCGCGGCAAAGCTATTTTTTCTCCATTTACACAAAGGGCAAACCATGTCAGTGTGACGTCTATGGATGCGTTTTACAGTGTTTTGACTGGACTTTCCATCTGCACCTGTGTCAGAAGATTAGAGCGACTCTTTTACATGATAATGACTAGCCAAACACTACTTACAACATATAGCACGGTCGCTCCCTCATGTTTCATCTAGCATGCGGGAAAAGTGTCATATTAATGTTTTAAAGACCTTTATTACCATTCTGAGCCAAAACACTGAAATGGTATACATGACGATTGCTGTGTGAATTCTGAAATTTACTATAAACTTTGATATGAATGTAACATTTGGAAGAACGCTTTGGTCTAGGAGGTGAACGCATTGTTCTGGGTCTTATCTATGTACGTAGAGTGAAATGATGGAGAAAGCAAGTGAGAGAGAGAGATAGATAGAGACAAAAAGACAGGCCCATGGGAGAGCTGCTGCTAGAGGCAACATGACCTCACATTACCTCAGAGACATGTAGGTGCAGGAGACACTGCTGTCTAACCAAGTGAACAGAGACACAGGCACAAACACTCCACACACCATGTTACTGCAAATTATTACATGGCTCTCCAGAATACTTGATTCAGATCGGTCAATGCAGGCATTCTGTGGTCAGATATTTTTGGATAATGACAGCTAAACTGTATAATTGACCGTCTGACTCTACACCAGCTTACACCACACTAACAGACATGTACACACAATATTGTGACAGTAATAAAATGCAATTTAATGACGTGAAAATTAGACGAAAAGGTTTATGACATAAAAGAGCAATAAAGAAAGAAAAAAATGGTGGAAAAATCTAAAACTTTTTTTTTTAAGAAAGAAAAACAACTTTAAATGTTGTTACTAGTCTACCTTATTAACCATTAATAAGCAGAAAATTAGGAGTTTATTGAGGCAAAATTCATAGTTAATGGTTTGTTAATAGCAATAATTGGACCCTAAAATAAAGTGTGACCATACAAATATGATTTTCTTTAAATAATAAATAAAAAATGATAGATAGATAGATAGATAGATAGATAGATAGATAGATAGATAGATAGATAGATAGATAGATAGATAGATGTCATTGACCCAAACTTTCTGCATTATACGAGTGACTGACACTGCGTAGGTGTCGATAAAGCTATCCTGAGGTATCCAAAACGTGGACACTCATTATTCTGAACTGCAGGGCTGTCTGCCTCTCGCTGTATCTGAGTAACATTAGCTGACTATAGGTGTGCGTGCACGCGCATTTCAACAGAGACATCTTAAGCTAGAGTTAAAGAAGGCACACCGTGTAGGCCTGAGGCTTTGTGGGAAAGTCGCAGCGCGTACACACACACAGACACACACTCAGAGGCACACAGGAGAGCGAGCGACATGGATTTGAAGAGGAACACTTTTAAGTGCGCGTTTGTAGCATTTGCTCGTATCAGAGTGAGGTACTCAACCCTTTCATGTGGTTCCACTCTCTCTCTCTCTCTACCCTCACTCACTCTCTCTCATCTCCTCCGCCAGCCCTTTTATTATTTCTCTCCCCTCTCTCTTTCTCCTCCGATCTCTTTTTAATTAATTACAACCTGGTCTAGTGACGGAGAGAGTAAGCTTTATCTTCCTCTGCTCCACTCCCTTACTGTGTCGAGCGAGTGAGACTGAGTTAAAGAGAGAGAGAGAGAAAGAGAGAGAGAGAGAGAGAGAGAGAGAGAGAGGACATGCCACACGCCAGTGCTTTCCTCCTGCTCCACTCTCTTACCCTTGTTTTTTCCCTCTTCGCTCTCTTCTCAGGCAACCCTGAGCAAGTGCTAGCAAGGGTCATATCTTTTTAATTATCTTTCTTGCCTTTGATTAATTATTCCGTCTGACAATAGCGTGTTTCTAATGCTTTTCACCTGCCTGTCTTGATTGACAGTGCCTCTGTCTGAGTCAAAGCAAACAGCTGCTGCCATGATTGCCTAGCAACCAGGAGGTGATGGATGAGACCCAGAGATGGATGGCCACAATAAATCATGTCTCCTGCTATAAAACTGGAAAAAAGAGAGAGAGGGAGAGTGAGGGAGGGAGAGAGGGGTACTAGGAAGGGGAAGAAATAGAGCATACAAAAACAAAACAACCTATTCTCTCCATCCTGTTCTTGCTTTCCATCATGCCCCTATGTTTTTTCGCATGTGCTCTCTCTCTCTTTCTCTCGCTGGAATGGGTTTGAAGCTCTCTTAACAGTTCGACCCTTTCAACCTCTCTTAGAAGGGTGCACCTCAAAAGTGGGGTTTGCAGGGGCAGATGAAGCCCATAGGGCTTTATAAATGCAGACCGCTGAAACCCAAACGCTGGAGGAGTTCGTCATAGGGTGGGGCCTGTCATGAGTTGGGACACATTCTAGGTGCTGGAAAATTCATGAACAATGAATCTAAGTACACCCACCACGTCCAGCAACGAGCCTGCAAAGCAAAATAATTCATCAAACCCATTTCAATGTGGCCGAAAGCACGATGCATCTCACGTCAATGGTCGCGCAGTCCCCTACCGCAACAATGGACAAATATATCAAGCATTGTTGAGCACTCAACTGCCACCACCAGAGACGACAGGAATCTGACCAGTCCGTGAACTGCAGGCACACAGCGAGAGCGCGCCATTAACCGAATTATCAGATGCTTATAGATACTGTGAAAATATGATTCGGACAGATCTCATCTTACGGTCACAAAAGGGACAGAGGAAAACATGACAGAAATGTTTTCATTAACGCGGGAGGATCACGTGCGATTCGAGCGCTCAGATATGCGTTTCTTTTTCTGCTTTCGTTAAAGGTCGGCTTCATTTCCTGCTAATGAAGTCCAGCTGTTCCCGCTCTTTTTGCGTCCATGACAACAATGGTCACCTCGTTCCTGATGGGCTGTCGACAAAACTTTACGACCTCGATGAGAAACGTTGTCAGCACGGGGGGAGGAAAACAAAAACGGAAAAAAAGTCAGGGTTACCCAGGTTACAGGGCCGTGGTGATGACAAACAAAAACACTTTGAGTTTTGTTTTCAAGCGCTGCCACCCCTCGTTTTATTTTTGCCCTTTCAGGCGTGAATAAAACGGGTAGCGAGTGGGTGAATGAGTGAGCAAAGGAGTTCGGCTCCTCTGGTATCTGGTAACGAACAGTGCAAGAGCTCAGCCCATCCATCAGAGGAAGCCCACGTCCTGCTCCGAGCTCTCTCTTGTTCCCTCTCTCTCTCTCTGAGCCCTGCTCAGGTTACAGCTTTACACGGCCAGTCTAAATAATATTCAAAATGATGAATGACATGGCCAGCCTCGTATCCATCATCAATTTCTTTTTTTAAGGAGCATCCATCTTCAGTAATGCTCCTTTGAATCATGGGAAAGCGAAAGAGCTCCGATTCACTCGTGCAGGCCCCTGGAGAGGCAGAAGGAGGGACAGGAGGAGGGAAGAGGGAGGGTAGGGGACGGCGGATTTGGGTTCTGACTGATACTTGACAGCTAGACGTGCGCACGGACGTGGTCTTCACGAGTCGGACGCATGTATGCTAACTTATAAAACCTACGACTTCCCTTGACCTAAAAAATAAATGCAAACTTCTGTAAGTACGACATTAAATAAAAAGAAAAGAAAATGCGCAAACATAAAAACAGAGGAATTCTGGGGAAAGATTTGAGTGGCATTGTTAGCGGACCTACTGGAGCCGTGTCTCCCACTCATCCGCCGTCCCCTCCCCTGGCTGTGCAGACCCCTCGGTGGCGTGGAGGCAGTGGCAATTCTCCGAGGGGGGGACAGTCCCTAACACTGGGCTCCTTGGCAAGGGCCTGTTTGATAAATGACACATGTCATTCTGTCAGGAGAGAAGGGTGGGTCCATGATGTATGACCGTGCTGAGGAGCTGGGGAAATCGACTGTTTGGCATGGAGCTCCTCTCTCTCTCTCTCTTGCTCTCTTTCACTCTCTCTGGTCCCGCTATCCGAGTTCAGGACAGCATCAAAAAGGCTGAAGTGTTATATATGTGCGTGAGGGAGTCAGAGAACAGGCCAGCTTTTCTTTTTTTCTTGTCTATTGCTCCATCTCACTTTCTTTCTTTCATACTGTCCTTTTGTTTTTTAAAAAGGAAAAGGAAACAGGCCAACGAAGGAAAGAAAGGGGAAAAAAACTATGTATGCGAAAGAAACAGACAAGTCCTAAAAAACCTGGCTCTGAGAGGGCAAGGGTATCAATCAAAGTCAAGTTCGGCAACAACGCGACTACTATTTCAAATAAAAACTACATACGGCAGATAAACGACCTCGGCGCAGAAACGAAACCCGAAACGGCTCGCCGACCGACCGACCGAAACTCTCTACTCATCCCTTCTCGTGTCTCCTCAAAGGCAGGCTTCAACTCACCCCTCCTTTACTGTAAAGATCGTCCTCTCTTTTTCCTTCCTCTATCTCATGCTCTTTTCTTTTTTAACACACTGGCAGTGGGGGCCTGACATCTGCAGAGTGCATTTAAAGAAAAAAATGTGTCAAGGAAGCGTGATCCCCCCTCCACCCTCTCTCTCTCTCTCTCTCTCTCTCTCTCTCTTTCATTAGCTCACTGGCAGGGCGGCACTTCACTGGCAGGGTGGCACTTCTCAAGCTCATTACAGCCAGAGGATTTATGGTGCCGAACCCAATGGCGGAGAAAAGGCATCTGTCAATAATTGCAGGGAGCAGCGCACACACATCTCGAGAAGCTTTGAAATCTCATTAGGTATGCAGTTATCAGGCATAAAGATCAAAAACATTACTCAACTCAGACAGAATCCTACCAAGAAACATTAATTAGCAACAGGCCCGCAGTATAAAATAAAACAGACTTCCTCTCTCGCTCAGCCTGCCTCCCTCACTCTGCCCCTCACACCTGCCTGCCTCTGCCAAGAACCGATGCGACTAACCCGAGCAGGCGATGCGTACGAACACATTCAAACGCGGGAACGCACAGGAAGGAAATGCCGGCACACAGGAAAATGCACATCATCGTACGTAACCACTCATATACGTTTGCCGAGGTCGCGCAGATGTGGACAAACATGCTCCTCTCCTCGGAGGGACTCCGGCAGAGTTAACAACATCCCCAACCCCTGTGCGGCGCGTTCCCCTCGTCTTCCTCTGTCCTCATTAAATAAAACACAACGTGGAGGGAGGAGGGATAATTCCCAGCATCTGAGACTGATCAGGACATGAGAGAGCAGGAGTTTGTGAGCATTTGAGGGCCGCCCCCTCTCTCTTTCCTCTAGTCGGGGTAGTGAGGAGACAAGGAGGAAGAGGCCTGTCAGGCCGGAGAAGGATGTCAGAGCTCAGGCTGGCCCTGATTACTAGGGCCCCTCTCTCGCTCTCATTCTCTGCTGCTCTGCCTTTCATCACCGGCACCGCCATCAAAAAGCAGCCTGCATGTCACACGCACACACACTGTGATAAAAAAGCACAAGACTGATGGCTGTCAGTTTTCAGGCTCGGAGTGAAAGAGGAGGAAGGTGCCGAGATGAGTGGAACAAGACCCCTGTCATTTCTGTGGAGGAATTGCACACACACACACACACACACAGACTCAAGTGACACTCTGAACCAAACCAACATCCAGCCCCCTGCCAAAATCTTTACTGTCTAGTCCCTGCCCCCAAACTAACTCTCCCTCTGTGTCATTTTCTCAGCCTCCCTCGGCATGTCCCCATCGCTCTTCGACATGACAGGGATTACTTCCACGCGCCCATATTTCACTGGACTACACTGGAACTCTCACAGTTGCTTGTAGCTGCCAGAGAGGACCGGCCTCATGGATACACGCACACAAAGAACTACAGTATCGCTCAGAGTGGGACAGAGCAGGAAGGCGGGACAACTCGAACAGACGGAAAGAGCGCGGACCGGATGATTCATTAGTACTGTGATACTCAGTGCCACCTCTGTGCAAGGCTAAGCTAATATCCCTCACAGTACCGGGCAGGGTAAAAATAACCATCTACCACAGCCAGACACACAGATCCCAGAAAACCTCTTCATTTCCTGTCTCCTCCCAGATTTCCCCCCACCGGAAGAGGTGTGGGCCACGGTAGCAGCAAATCATGCAGCGCTCCCAATAATCTTGACCAATCGCCAGCATGAAACAACAACAAGTAGACTGGGAGGTGTATTCTGGGTATCACAGCATAATCGGTAGGATTCCGTGTTCATTGTTGATCGGTAAAATAAACAAGAATCAGCTAGATGAGCATAAGGATCTGATCAACACTTGCTGCAGTACATTCTCTCCGTGGGAACTGCTTTGTAAAACATGTTCAACTATCACGGTGCATGTAGTTCCAACTCTCTCAACAACAGAGGAAATCATCAACAAACTACAGCACACAACCATCTGAACTAAAACTATTTAAACTTTTCATCAAATCAAAACACACAGAAACCTCCAAGGGGAACATAAACATTTAGACATGTTTATTTTTCTTGTACTTTTTGACGTGTAAATGGCAGATAAGCTACTCAAAATGTTTAGTTTAAATGTCACTAACAACGCTTAATTTATTTTCAATTTGTGTGACTTTCTCAACTGTGAGAAAAAAATCTTACTAGTCAAAACTAGAATGATGCACTTTTTTTCATTTTATTCTTTAAAATATAAATAGATTCATGTTTAAGCGTAATAAACCACATATTTTATCGGTGTTTAGAGCTTCACATTAGAGTGTGCAAATTACAGCATTTTAAACAATCCATTGAATTAGGAATGAAAAATATATTTCTGTGTTTTAGTATAGATTTGAAATAGCACAATTCTAACTAATAAAATAATCGTAATCGATAAACAAAAACAAAAACAAAAGTTAACAGTTAGGGATTCACGTTGTGCACGGAGAACATCCATTAACAAAATTACTTTAAATTAGTGAAAAACACATTTGAGAAAAAAAAAATACAATGTAATGTATAACAATGTACTTACATTATATTTTATATTACATTCTTGTAATGCAAGCATTTTCTATTTTGCAAAACAATATGAACTAACAGCAGGCGAGCGATTACTGTCAGCATTAAACTTAAAATGTGTCTGCATTTAGATCACTCTAAGCGAAAAAGAAAGGGAGGGAAATTCACTTGATCAAAACAATATTCACTTTTAAACAGTGCATTTTAGTAAGGCCTTAAATCTGAAATACATTGCATGTAATGGGATTTTAACATAAACAGTAACTTTTACTGATTTATTAAAAATAATGAATGTCCCTTACATTACTAAATTACAGGAAAAAAAACATTACTATATTTAGATTATGGTCAATATGGTCAGAGGAGTAAATGTGTTTTTGCAAAAAAAAAAAAATTATAATAATTCTACCTTTTTAACAGTTTTCGAGGATCAGTATTTTTGGCTATTTCAACTGTCCTGCTGCTTGCAAACTCTGAAATCACTTTATATTGTAACCTTTATATTACAAACCATTTTTGCACACAGCATGTAGCATAACTGCTGGATGAGAGCAGTGTCCATGATGCAAAATAACTGATCGATGATTAAAAAAAACTAAAAAACTATCAACGGATAAATTGATTGTAAAAATAGTTGTTAGCTGAAGTGTGTGTAAAAAGCAAGTCACACACAAACAATGGAATCAACCTGCACTCTCATTAACCCTGCTGCAGTCACCATTCATCATAATATCTTCCTTAAGAAGGGATGAAAAGAAAGGAAGAGTGAGAGAAACAGAGAAGGAGAGAAAGAGAGATAGTAAGGGGGTAGAAAGGGGGAAAAATGAGGGAAGGATGCAGCCTTGTGAGCCAATTTAAGAAATAAGTGCTGATGCATCAGCTATTGACTGTGTGAACGCTCCTGATAACGCTCAAGGCGAAACTGTGAGGGAAATGACAGCATCAACCGCCTGCAATAAACTGCAGCCTGCGAGACCAAGGGAGCCCTAATTGACAGCTGTCAAGCTAATGGGAGCCATGACGGAAGATTCGGGAAAAAAATTCTGTTTATCAACCATCAACCCTGGTGTGGATCCACAGGGAGGAGAACTTGCCCTCCCTCCCTTCTCTCTCTCTCTCTATCTCTCTCCCTCTGTTTGGCTGTTAGGTTATTCAGCTTTTTCCCTTAACCCCCATCCTTATTTCCTTCGTTCTTTCTCTCTTTCTCTTCATTCCTGTGCTTTTTCCCCGCCTCTTCTGCTCTTAACCCTTCTCATTGTTGCTCACTTCTTGTGGTGAAAAAGGCGGAGGACAGCCATAACTAATCATAGTGTCAGTTGGCTGCCTGGGAGCACAGGGTTTGGGCCAGAGCAATGTGAGGAGGACGAAGACTCAGGCCCCATAATCCACACACACACACACATGCGCATGCACGCACACACACACACACACACACACTGCTGAAGGGACACCTACACAGGGCCAAATGCCGTCCTCTGTCCAGCCACTGTGTAAATAAACGCAAGGAAAAATTTGCAACTACAATAACTCATAATTTCAGTGTAACAATATATCCAACCGGCAAAGTAAAAAGCCGCTCCCTCTCCTACTAAAATGACCATCTAGTTATAACAAAATGTTGCATTCATAATGCTGTCAGATAAGGAAAACTGATACAGAAATACTCAAATCCCTATAAAAGAGCTGCAGATGGTATTTAATTAGATCTCCTGTTAGATTTGAAGATTTTACTCTCACGGTTATTACATGCATAACATTTAGATTAAAATTCTATCCGTCTGGATTTGCACTAGTATGCACACTTTTGATTAATAATTTTGTGAATTAAATAATTGTATATATTAAACAAAAAAAATCCTATTTTTTTTTTTAAATGTAATTCTAGACAGTGGTGTACATGACAATTTTATTTTTTTCTTAATAATGCATATGATTATCATGACTAGGTTTTAATAAGGATAATTAACATAATCAAGTCACCATGATGTTTCATTATAATTTAAGTAATTAAATTGCAGCAGGGGACGAAAAAAAATCTTGAACCAAAGTGGACGACTTTTAAATTGCAAAGTCAAAAGACATTAGAAAAAAAAAAAAAACTTTAAAACTTCAATGGCGCCAACTATTATAATATTCTTTCTGAGACTTTGTCTAACCCTACATGTTCCATATAAGCATACGTGTGGGTGATGATTATGTGCATGTGACCGTATTTACGAGCCCACCGGTGTTCCCCATATGATCTCATGTATCCAACGCTCCACACCCTCGCCGGAACAGGCTTTGAGTTTGATTAATCATTGCTCCCTGTCTGCAATCAATCAAACACACACGAAATCACAGAAATCAGCTCCTTTCCTCAACTGCAATCCATCTCAGCGCAGCCTCCGTTACATTCGTCACAACCCAAATATTTTTATAAATCATATTTAGCCGCTCTAAACACAATGCTGGGAGTTAGCATTTATTCTAACGCAGATGAGATAAACTAACTTTAAACGCACTATGAACGCTATCATAATGACCGATATCAACATCATTTGTCTTCATACATCAAATCCGCTCGGTTCAAACCCGTCAACATGGAGACTGTAAGTTTAGGTATTGAGGGTCCGTGGATGTTTCCATCAATGGTGTGCTTTAGTAGCTATCTTTGATATGAAAAATACGAGACGGACAAAGAGATGGCTGGGGGGAAAAAAAAGTTTGATGTTCTCTTCGACTCCCCAAAACAATTGATATGTTTGGTCTGGCAAAAGCTTTGAAGCCTGTGAACAAAAACACGGTGTGTGCGCTGCATTGCCTGCTTCTGAATGGGTGTTTTTTTGGGGGGGGGTGAATCACCCTTGCTAGACAGAGAGGGCTGTGTCTGTCTGTTAAAAAGAGAGATAGATAGAGTAGACTGAACAAATGGATAGCAGGCAGTTTTCCCCACTATTAAAAATAAATAAATCACGACAAAGGTGTACATGAGCTTGTGACGCACTTCCACCCCGTTCCTTTCACAACGTGATTTTTCTGCGCCTTTTGATTCTGTTTTGTCACCTCGCCGCTATTATTGCTCTTAGTCTCTTGACCATTAAAAGCGCTCTATTCCAGCCAACATGATTACCCAGGTACCCCGGCCCATTTGTCACCTGCAGCAGCAAATTGAGTTAGTGCACCAACTAAAGGCATGGAGGACTGTGTAATATCAACTTGATTACATCAAACTAGCTGCAAACCTAATTGGGCTGGATGACAGTGTGCGGAGCTTGTCATCTCCAATCATTAGGCCTGTCAGGAATCCATCAGCTTTACAGCTAATTAGGTGAACACTAATGAAGCTGGCAAAACAACTTTTCTTTTTCTACGGCTGAGCGGGCCTTCCAGACTTGGTGGGAGGAGGGAGGTAGGGAGAGACAGAACGAGGGAGCGAGAAAAAGAGAGACAGAAAACGTGAGGGAGGGCAAAATTTTCTCATGCAAAGCTCAAGGTTGCAGGGGACTGGATTTCCCAAAGTTCCTAATCAAGGCCCATCATCTGCCATCTTTCCTTTGCTCTTTCCATCACGACGGCACAATCAATTTGTCATCACTCTTTGTATGCCACAGTGCAGTCGTCAACCTTATAACTTGCAGCTGTGAGGGCTGCTGGGAGGGAGGGAGGGATGGAGTGAGAAGAAGAGAGAGAGACAGAGGGGAGGGGCATTGGTTTGAAGAAAGGAGAGAGGGAGTTAAAAAAGAAATAAATAAAAAAAAAAATCACAGGAAGTTGCCTCATCTAAAGAGAGAGAAAAAAGGCTCTCAGCCTGCTCTTGTATTTGTCTTCATCCGCTCATCAAAGGCATAAATGCCTGATTTTTTCTCTCTCTCACTCCTCTGAAATGAGAAGCCTCTCAGTCACCCTTGTTCCCCTCCTCCCTCCTTCCCTCTACCTCTGCGCGTCCATTAGGCAAAAGCATTTTGATAAAGTAAAGCGCAAGCCTATCATATTGGGAGAGGAGGGGAGGGGAGGGGAGGGGAGGGGGGACAAAATGAGAGCACTCACTCTGCCAACTTCTGATTGACCATTAGAGCTATTGATGAATGTGGCTGTCAAAGGAGAGACAATTAAATCAAATATGAAACAAAGTTGTTTTGACGGGTCAGACTGATGGAGCAAACCATTCTTCCGTCTCCAGATTAGGTTATTAGTTTTGTGTATGTGTGTGCGTGTGTGTTTTTGTAGGACTGTAGGTGTGCCCTCTATCGGACCGTTTATGAGTGTATCGCACTCCAATGATATTTGCATGCGTGCAAGAGCGTCAGTGTTGATCAAACAGTATGGATCTGTTCTGTATGACTTATGCATAAACACTACTGCATGCAGCTGTTGAATCGGATAGTCAATAGTCTGCCTATTTTTATTTAGATAGCATCTTCACCTGAAAGCGTTTAAGCGGTAAATATTTAGCCATCTATCGTACACTAACAGTCTGTAATTCATCCATGAATAAACAAAGACTTCTTGTGTCTCCAAGCAAAGTTTAGACAAGGATTCAAAAATCACAAGACGTACATATTCTAGTTTTAATCACAACAGTGACTGGTTAAAAAAAAGTGGCTACAATGTAGGCCTGAAAAGACATTAGCAACAGATAAGCTGACAGATTTCTATTTTTTTGTTTTTTTGACTACATCATTTTTCCTTGTTGCAAATGTGTCCACTAACAATCACAATCACAATGTCATAAGGTATGTTATTTTTAGACAGTTCGTTAAAAAAATGAAGCAAACGAGTTTTAGATGTCGCCTATCGTCGATCAGGCGGTCTGTTTTTCATGTCCCTCGTGTTGGTGGTCTTTGAGCAGCGGAAGTAAATGTGGCCTATGTGAAAAAAAGTAGAAAAGCGGCAATTAAATATGTTTTAATGGACGGTTGTCAGAGCAGACGTGACGTCACGGGGTTGTGGCGTTGCCATGGCGAGTGATTTATTGATGTTTATCAGGAATGAATAGATCAAAGAGCACCCGGATGACAGGCAATCAATCAGCCGTCAAATCAAAGATGGCAACTGTCCATTAAAGGCTCTTCTTAGACCCCTCGTGCGTCGGCTACAAAATAATCTTTGAGTCTTTCCCAGAAACGGAGAGGAGGGATAAAAAAGAAAATAAAGTTGGCCTTTTGTGATCAAATGTTTTCGCACAAAAAGCCCAAAAACAACGAGAGTCATGACAGTCAGCTGACACCCAAGCCCTTTTTTCCTGCGCTTCTTTATAGATCTCGAATTCATGGAGTCAATATATCTACGCCCTACGAGGAAAGAGAGCGGTGTAAAAGAGAGAGCACTCAAAAGACTAACAGACTCGACTCAGCTTCAGCTGCATGAGGAGGACTGACCAAAGTACGAAACCCACGCGAGTAAAAGAGTCAGTATTCACAGGAATCAAGTTCAACACTGTTATTCTTATTAAGCCAGTCGACTATTGTCCTTAAAAGAAGTGTGGCCTCAAATTATTTTCTACAGTATCATGACAAACTTAATAAAAAGACAACCTTTCAAAAAAAAAAAAAAAAAGAAAACTTTGTATTCGTATACACATCATTTCGCTAAGTAAAGGAGCAATGGATAATTCCAGATCATTTCACACACACACACACACACACACACACACACGTTCAGCGTTGCTATGAAAATAGCGTAAAAAACTAAAAATACAGAGGTGAAGAGGAGCAAATGAAGAAGAAGAAGAGCCGTACCTGCCGAGCGCCGGGGCGCTTGCTGTTTCCTCCGAGGCATGTTTCTCTTTCAGGTTTTTGTTTTTTTCAGGAGCCCCTGAGATCCCGAGAGCTGCTCCGCTTCTGCTCTGATACACGGCACCTGGGGCGCTTTCACACGCCTGACATGTATCGGCAGTTTTCAAACCCCAAAATCAGACGGCAAGATCTGAAGAGGATGAAGACGAAGCGGGATTTTCCCCCTCTTTCCTCTCTCTTTCCCCCCGCGCGTCTTTTGGATATGTCGGAGAGTCGAGCCGTTACAGTGGTGAGGAAAACCGCTCGTGCCTCAGTGCGAGTCTCTCTCACTCCGCGCTGGAAGCTGCAACAGGCAAGCTTAAAGGAAAACGAAATGATCGCGTCACTCAAAGTCGGCAAACAGAGGCAAACATCAAGCACTGTCATATTAACTCCTTCCATCTCGAATGGGTTAGCTAGCTCATGTCATGTGGGTAGGCATATGTCTCTCTCTCTCTATCTCTCTCCCTACCGCAGCCAACCCCAATGCACTCGAATAGTAAAAGTAGCAGCTCACAAACACAACACTATAGAAATGCAATGACTGACACTTACATATGTGCATTTCAAACCGGCAGGCTGAGGTAATGTTTTTGTTTAAGCGTAAAAACGCGTGCAAGGCAGGCAGCAGTCGCCTTTATTAATGGTTCACGAAGGCAAAGAGCAAAGCTTTACTTACTCGGTGGCTTGAATAAACGTGTTATCCATGAGGAATCCGGTCCGAGTAATCGCACACAATTTGAAAAGCCAAAACAATAATAATAAAGAATCGCGTAGCTGTCGCCGATAGCTTTCTGTGAAAATCCCAAAGACTCCAAGTGCCCACCGCCTTTCAAACGTCCATCTCTTTTATAATAAACAAACCGGGGTAAAGACAAAAAGCTTGAAGGAGGAGATGGACGGACTTGTCGCCCGCGCGCTGCCTCGTTTGCTTATTTTGTCCGCGCGCGTTGGGAATCCGCTGAGAGAATCGATGCGATAGGTGTTTGATTGGGTATTCCTGCTTGTAATAACGCACATCAGAAGGAGGGGATGGACTCGGGCTGCGCCTCAGCTGCTGCTGCTGCAAGAGCATGTATCACTGAGCTATTGCCAAACACTTTCTTGGCCACTAATAGCACTTTTTAGCCTTCTTTGTGGGGCTCATAGCAGGTATTTAAAAACAGCAACGGGCGAAGCAGACGCGTCTTCCTCTCGCGCTCTCCAGTAATGTCACTTTCGAAAATCCGCTTTCTTCACAGAATGGACTTTTTAAAACGGTAAGATCAACATTTTCCAGATATGTCCATCATCATGGCAGCTACTACTACTACTAAAAAAAAAAAAAAAAAAAAAAAAAACAGTGTTATAAAGAGAGAGGTTTTTCGTTTTCGTTTTTGCAAGCGTAAAGCGTGAACTCTTTGTAGTGGAGAAAGGGCGAAGTTGTCCGTCTTGGATGAGAGGGGGAGATGGGAACTGTGTCCTCTCTGTTTACTATCTGCGGGTGAGTTGTCAGACACTGCCTCTTCCACTAAAGTCCGCGTCTTCGCCTCGCGATCGTGCTGTCTCCTCTCACATCTGACCGCAAAGGGAATCGCATCGACCCCTCGGAAGGGAGCAATTGGGAGTCGTAGCGTTCAAATAAAACCAGAATGTCCAGAATCTCTTCAATGTCCGCGCGCCGAGCTCACATGGGCAGATCGAAAGGGAAGAGCAAGTCTTTCACGGATCCGGGATGTTTTTGCGCGATCTCACTCACTCTTGTGTGCATGCCGTTAGATCCGCCCAAGCATCTGTCCGTCTAACCATTGGCGCATCCATCAGTGTCACACACACACACACACACACACACAGAGAGAGAGAGAGACACACACACACGCCGCACGGAGTCGCTTTAACTACGGGCAGCTTCTCTTCTTTATCAAAAGACTGATAAAGCAAGATTAGAGTGTTTAGTGGGGGGGTGCTTTCCAATGATATATCCTAAACGAAATCATGCATTATCAAATTGCTATAGGCGAATGGTGCATCGGAAAGCTGCACCGAGTATGTGCGTGACGATGTATTTTCAAACTTTAGTGGACGAATGTGTTTCTCTTATTACCCACACGTTAGCCTATAGCATTGCTGCAACTATTAATTATAACCCACAGACGAGTAATGGCAGCGCGTAATTGTTTAAAAATGTAAAACATTTTCTGAAAGATTTTTCTTAAAGTAACTCAAACAAGTTGATGCAAAGAACGTTTTGCTCTTTATTTTGCTATTTTTATTCTTATGGCTTAATTTGATCATATGTGTGTCTTTTTGACAGTTGTAAAGTCTGAGTGAGGTGAATGCATTTGTCTTGTACTGATGTGAATTACTTCGATTTGCTGTAAATTGCCGCGTGAAAAATATCCTGAACTGTAGTGTTTATTTTTAGTGCCATATTGTACTGATTGCCTCTGTGTACAAGCATGTGACTACTAGCGAAACTACTTTGATTATATATATATATATATATATATATATATATATATATATATATATATATATATATATATATATATATCCTTGGCTATCATCAAAGTTTCTTGAGAACCGCGAATTGAATTTGACTTATTCAAAGTTATATTGTCTGTAAAAGTAAAATAGGCACACATAATAAACTGGAGTAATGAGGATATGTTTAAGTCTCAAAGACTATTAAACAGAGCTATTGAAACGCTCCCTCAAATATTTAATTTCACGAGGGTAGATAAATGCAGCTATCTAAATTGAAAAATATATAAACACATTTAACGAAGACGAAGAAATTGCATCTATGTGATAATAGCTACAAGTCATTTACTGAGTGTGTGTGCGTGTGTGGAACAGAGAACAGCTGCATGAGTGTATGAACGTGAGCGCAGTTCATTGTGTCCGCCCCCTTTTATGTGCTTTTCCTAAAATCCCAAAGATGTACTATTTTAAATGACGACTTAGGAAGTTTTACAGTGTTCTTTCTGTCAAAAACGGCATCACTAACCGTGATTGTGCTCGGTTATCCAAAGAGAAGAAAAGGTACGTACTTGTCTGTTTCTGTTTCGGTTTCTCCATGTGTCTATCCTTCATGTGTTTAATAGTATGTTTTGTCTGTATCCTTTGTCTGTTGAACTGTTAAAATATCAAATAACCACTGTTTTTAATGTCAAAATTAGAGACATCTGTTAAACTTGAAACATAGGCCTAACAAATCTTTACAGCTTAAAAAATCTTAAAGTGTGTGTGTGTGTGTGTGTGTGTTTCTAATCTTAAACATTATTATAATTATTGTTATTATTAATTTTAGTATTAGTATTAACAATTCACAGTCTTCCATATTTTAAGGTAATCAGGCTTGTGGTTTATTGTGGTTGAGGGAGAAGAGAGTGGCATTACCAGAGTCTCTAAGACTGTAAATGAACTTAGACATCATTCTTAAAACTTGAGATAAACTTTATACTTGAATGAATCCTTCACTATTAAATTATGCTTGTCTTAATTTCTGTGGATGTTTGTTTCATTTTGTTTTATAATTACAGTAGGCATTTCTGCCACTATTTATAGAGAAAGAATATTTGTAGCATAAACAATGAGTTATTTAGTACCACTTGGAGGCTCATTTTAATTGCCACATTCGCTGAAGACAACAGGAACGCTAATATGTTTTATTTGCCGCAATAGCATGGCTCATGGTGGTTTTGTTAAACATTCCTGGTTAATAAACCGCTGTTAGTTCAGTTTAAAGAAGGAACTTTTCATAAAAATTTCCCAGTGGAATATGAAGAAATGAATGCAAGTGCAATATGGGCAAGAACACACGCTGTGAAAATACCAATTCTCCAAAAATCCGTAAACTTTGAAATTCAGAAAAAGAAAAAGCACCACATCATAGTACGAACAAAAAATGAAAAGGTCGAAAATGTGAATTTGTTTCTTTGCCTCCGCATATTAGTGCAGCTCTCATGAACCGCAGAGATTTGAGAGTTCGTTTCTACCTTTTAAACTGAGAGCAAAGTCTGAAATAGCCCCAGTGGATACGAGTCATTAAAGCTTGAGCAGCATTACCCCAAAATGTCTTTAATCTTAAACGTATGTTTATCCTATATGTTTTATAGTCTAAACTAATACTTTATTGGAAAGTTCCAGCCTATTTTAATTACGCAGATGTCTAAATACGGGAGATTAATGAATGTATGTCTCCATGCTAATCCAGATTTTAGCCTCAGCTCTAACATTTCTTTCAGTCTGGTTTCCAAAAGTGTCCGATGCAAGCACGAAATTAGAGAAGAGCAAGTCAACATGAGGGAAAAAGTGCTGTGCTTATTGCGCACTATTTTACAGGCATGTGAATATCTGTATGTTTTTTTTTCTCCTTCATTCGTATACACATCTATCTTGTGTTAGTAAAAAAAAAAAAGAAAGAAAGAAAAAAAGTGGCAAAAAGGAACGTATTCAATTTAATCTAAGAAATCACTGCCATCTACACGTGTACGCTGAATAGTGAAGACTACGCAGTGTGTCGTTTCAGTGTTTTTTTTACGCAACATTTTGCGAGAGGAAATAAAAACGTCAACAGCGTATAACAGCTTCAATCAATTCAGCCCTTTAGTAAAGTTGCAAGAATAATTAATAAATAAAATAAATAAAAATCACATTGGTTGTTTTGAGGTTGATTGTCTCATTGCAGCATACTACTAAATGCAAGCAAAAAGTTCAACATAATCCCAGACTCTCCACAATCCCTCTAGTTTAACACCTGTTTTCCATTTTGTGATTTCTCTCTCTGTACACAAACTGACACCACACAGATCTACAGGAGGGATCACAATTCATCCAGTATCTCAGTACGATCATACAGAGGAGTGCCAAGTAACTAACGTGACAAACGATATGAGGACCATGATTTCTAGTCCTGCTCTACTGAAGAACTGTAAAGTTTACTCTGTTTGTTATGTGGTGTCCAGGTAGAGTCCTCTATAGTTATTTTGACTAGCTAATTAGTCATTTAAATTAACATTAGTTATCCCATAAGTGATTTTTGTGGCATTTTACATTAAGGTAGATTAGCAGGATTTGGGTGTTTCAGGTGTGCAGGTTTAACCTCTTTTAAAATGCTACAGGAATTAAAACAATTAAATTATATATGTATATATATATATATATATATATATATATATATATATATATATATATGCACAGATATAGATAGAAATTCTTGTAAAATAACA
>NW_015505740.1:535438-573627 GCF_001515645.1 Sinocyclocheilus grahami
TAAATTAAAAAAAATAAATAATATATATATATATATATATATATATATATATATATATATATATATATTTGCACCCAAGTAGAAATAAATCCTTGAAGAAGATCCTTAGTAATGTTTGTTACGTCTGTGGCCTGTGTGATGTTGATCATTTATACTGTTATCATACTAACAAGAGCAGGTTTATATGGAGCAGAGGCACAGTTGGATGTTGGATGTGATCGATATATGAGTGGAGAGCATTAGTCATCAGTCAGAGGATGAGAGGTGAAGTTAAAGTTGAAGTTGAGGTTTATTGGCCAAGTAAGACTGCTCTAACCTGAGTTGCTCTCAACATTAAACACAACACAATGCGATACAATATAAAATACACCATTATAATATATCACAGCACACATGCAGCACAACATACACAGGTTAGGCCCAGGGGAGCAGCAGGCACTCATTGTTTCAAAGAACATATCTTATGAATAAAGGTTAATATCCGGTGACACCACCCATGAGACTAGGAGACCCAGCTGTGCTATAGACCGGGGTCTGTCTGATCCGTGGTCCACATAGCACAAGCTCAGTTTGGTACCCAACTAATTTTTTTGTGGTGTGAAGAGGGCAAGTGTCTTTACCTTTACTCTCTGAAAACAATAGCTAGGACTAGATCCTGGCCAGCTATAAAAAGCATGTGTCGTAATCAGAGCTAGAGGAGATTTCCCGCTTCTGGAGCTCACGCTCTCCTGCACCGCACATCTTCACGGCACACTTGTTCCTAGTAGTGTGTGTAAAGAGGCTAGGCATCAGAGAGATCTCCTCAAGAGAGGCAAAACATTAATTCAGTAACAGGCAGCAAATGCCTATATTCTAGATATGGCAGATCCCAAGATCCCACAATATATATATATATATATATATATATATATATATATATATATATATATATATATATATTATATATATATCACTTATGTGTGACGGTTTTACATTAAACTTGCTTTCTTTTCTGCAACACTTATTGAAAATTAATTGTGATGTCAAGATATTTAAAATTATATCTGTCTATCTATCTATCTATCTATCTATCTATCTATCTATCTATCTATCTAAAAAAAAAATCCACTGCTACATAGTTATTATTAAATTACATCGTTTTGATGTGTATTTAATTCTTAATTTTATTTTGTTTACTAATGCAATCTATAGCTATATATAAAGTATTGCATAATATACTTTTTACAAAATAAACACGTGCCTCCTTAGATTTTGAATGCAACAAAAAAAGCAGTGTTTTGGTAATTATTTTGCATTATTATTGTAGGTTAATAAAAACGTTTGTCTAAATTTCAAGAATTGGCATCATACACACTGTGTTTGTGTGTGTATATGGTCACTATCCCACATTTAGAACTGGTTCACCATGCATCTAGTTTGGCTCACAATTGTTGTTCAGCCCAGAAAGTTAAAGTGCTCTCAGAGGAAGAAAAGGACTGCTGGCCTCTTCAGAGAGGCACAATATTTCCTCTGCCTCTTACCGCTGATGTGTGTCTCACACTCTGGTATGTCCTTCTTCCTCAGAAGAGGAACCTTAAGTGTTGGGGGCTGCTCTTTTGTCTCTCTCTCTCTCTCTCTCTCTCTCTCTCTCTCTCTCTCTCTGACTCCTTCTCTCTCTCTCTCTGGGTGTGCTAGCTTGCAGGGTTGAGAGGGCAAGTGCTGACCAGCCCTCTTTCTCTGCCTGTTACTACAGCTCACAAGAAAGACTGATTGTTAGTGTGTGAGAGTGTACATGATGAGTGTGGGAGAGGAAGCGAATGTATCCATGTGCGTATTTGAGCGTGACCGCACACATAAGAACTTGTGTGTGCGCGCAAAACGGCACGTTTTCATTCATTTTGTGAGTGTGCGTAAGCCTGCATGTGATTGCCTTGCATCTCTGTGTGCGGGACCTGATCCACGGTGCTGTATGGTAAACAGGAACGTTTTCCCTGGAAGGAGGAATTTCCCCCAGCAGCCCCCTATAGCAGTAATGGTGGTGGTAATGAGCTGCAGCTGTCAGAGCTCTTTCCGCCTCTCGTCCCTGATTCATGTTCCTGCCGCACAACATCTACAACTGGAACAAATGTTTACCCCAATGAAAACCAGACAAACACGGCCGGCCCGGCTCACAGCTCCTAACGGAATAACTAATAGCCCCAGCTCTGTTTAGGCGCTAATAATGATGCAAGCGGGCTCTGAAATGCAGACCTACAAGGTCAACAGAACTGACCATCAAACAAGGCCGTCGTTATTTGAGACTCAGGCATCGCCGAGGTTTAATTGACCAAAAAAGTTCGAATTTTTATATAATTTACCACATGTTTTGGTGTAACAGAAGGTGTTTCAGGCGCAGGGAGACTTTAAAGAAATGCAGGATACAATGCAACCCTATATCGTTAGTAAAATCCAGCCATTCTAATCAAGGCATATGTGTGTTTTTATAGAGCAGATGGAGCTTGACTCATTCTGGCTTCCTGACTGGGTTTCCTCCCAGTATTCTGCTCCCATGAGGTTGATATTACTAGAGAGCGCAATCTATATCCATTGGAATGAGTGTCATGATTCAGGGATCGGGGTGAGTCACTGATTGTGACTGAGTTGGAGCGGGATAATCCGAAATGTGTTTTCATAACTTTTTATAACTTGCTGTCATTAAACTGCTGTTTAAATATAGCTGCTGTCTTTTTGCATTGCACTTGGCCGTTTTTCCCCTTTGTGTATGACATTCTTACATCCTTTTTTATTGTGGCTGTTTTCCCTTCTTCTATTCATAATAAAGAATCGAATGCATTAAGTGATGTAGAGAGATAAAGCGCGTCAGAGCGTGTTTGTGTGTTTACCCCATGCGGCCATTAATGCTACGGCTGTGTGCCAGCGATGACATTAATCCATTAATCACACTTTTTTTTTTTGGTATTTGTGCAGGCCTGCTTTATTAATTAGGTGTGATGTAACGCTGATACAACCTCTCTCTGTCAGACTTCCTTCCTCATTACGCACACAAACTCCCATCAGCCACCTGTCAAAAGACCCCACCCTGGAAATCAGACTCTAGAAACTGTAATAAAAGACATGGTGACACAAGGAGGAGGGGGAGATTAGAAGTTCTGGAACAAAATAATAAGGGTTTACAAAGTAGTAAAGAGTGCTGGAGAGAGAGAGAAAAAAAATCAAAGCTCAGCCGCATCAGAGCCACATCTGGCCTAAAAGATCAACCTCTCTTCCTCTTTCCCTCTCTCTTTCTGCTGTCTTGTCAAGCGTGTGAGAGCCACTTCACTATGCTGGTGTTTATCTTACGCTGACATTCTCTGCTCCATCTATTTTTCAGCCCTCCTAAGCAGAAGCCTCACCTCGAAACACTCTAAGAGAGTTTAATAACAGAGAGAGAGAGAAAGTGAGTGAAGGTATAAGAATAAATATACTTACAATAGGGACTGCTCTAATATTATTGAGATAGAAAGAAACAAAGACGTGCAACCATATATGTGGTCAAACATAATTTTTCATATTTCGTCCCCCCCCCCCAAAATGTTTGCAAAAATTAAGACTTTTTAAATGTTTTCTGAAAGAAGTCTCTTATGCTCACCGTGACTGCATTTATTTAAACAAAAATACAGTAGAACAGTAATTCTGTGAAATACTATTGCAATTTAAAATAATAGTTTAAAATGTAATTTATTAACTGAATTTTTCGGCATCATTACTCCGGTCTTCAGTGTCACATGATCCTTCAGAAATCATTCTAATTATCTGAATTGGTGCTCAAAAACATGTCCTATGTTGAAAACGTTTTTGCTGCCTAATATTTTTATGGAAAGCATCATATACTACCATTCAAAAAATTCTGCAAGTATGCATTCAATTGTTCAAAAGTGGTCAAAACATATATGCTACAATGTTATCAAAGCACAATATTACAAAAAAATATATATCTTTAAAGCTTTATCTTTCTACCTGTATGTGGAAAATGTAATATATATTGAAACAAGAAAAGAACAAGATGCCACTCAGTAGAACTATAATCATATTACAGCTGAACCAATGTGACACATTGCTTTTGAATGTAAATCTGATCAGAGGACAAATTCAAATACCCACATCAGTACACTCTCTCTCTCTCTCTCTCTCTCTCTCTCACTCACACACACACACACACACACACACACTATCAGATGTCATCACGTTGACCCCTGGCTGACGTGGTTTACAGTGAGAGACTCAAAGTGCACCCAGAGGCTCGCCTTTACTGCCCGATGATTAGCATTCCCGTGGCTAAACCCAGACGCTAGAAGATGTGACACTTGAGAGCTGGCTACTGTATGTTTCCTGCCAGTGTAAATCAGCACTTCCACATATTCTCCTTACGTCCCTCTGAGAGTTATCCAGGGCATGTTTAAAGTACACAGGCACAGAATGAATCAGAACGGAGTTTGATTAAACATGCAAATGTGATAAAAGCATGATGTGATTCCAGCACTTTGTATTTAATTAAACTCAAATATGCTCAAAATTAAACATTTCATTCACAGTAGCTATTTCCGCTGGTATCGACAGTGATACAAGTCAAAATGCAAACGTGTGTAAGTTCTCTAAGGGGGTTATGCCTTTTGAAATGGGATCTGGATATGGAGGCGCTGTCCTCTCTATCGCAGGAAGTGACGCGTCTCTCACCTGATCAGAGTTGACCACTCTGCTCTAACCATTGTAGATTCAAACAGGGATCAGTTTGTATAGGAGCCAGTAGCAGTTGCAGGAAGAAAGGCACACAAAAGTTAACATATCAAAGGTCAAATGTCAGCAGGGCTAGAAAAAAAAAAGTGAATGGCAAATATGGCAAAGAAATATTTCCTTCAGTTCTACTGTAGGAGATGATGTGTGTCTGGGTTTGTGTGTGGTCGACAGTGATACAAGTCAAAATGCAAACGTGTGTAAGTTCTCTAAGGGGGTTTTGCCTTTTGAAATGGGATCTGGATATGGAGGCGCTGTCCTCTCTATCGCAGGAAGTGACGCGTCTCTCACCTGATCAGAGTTGACCACTCTGCTCTAACCATTGTAGATTCAAACAGGGATCAGTTTGTATAGGAGCCAGTAGCAGTTGCAGGAAGAAAGGCACACAAAAGTTAACATATCAAAGGTCAAATGTCAGCAGGGCTAGAAAAAAAAAAGTGAATGGCAAATATGGCAAAGAAATATTTCCTTCAGTTCTACTGTAGGAGATGATGTGTGTCTGGGTTTGTGTGTGTGTGTGTGTGTGTGCACAGGAAGGTGACTAATTAAATAAGTACATTAATTACACGTTACACACAAGACACGGTGCATGATCTCTATGTGTGCGCATACGCTTCCAACAATTCAAAACCAGGAATACAATAGCAATAATACAAAATAGGCTCATACTGCGTGTGTAATGACTAAATGAAATGAAGCCTGCTGGTTTTCCTGGGCTCAATGTGGCCTGTGTTCAGCTGTATTTTAGTGCTGTGTTTCCCAGCCAAATGTCATGCAAAGTGTCTGCAAAATGGTTTGATCTGAGCAAATTAATGTTGGACATAAAAGTCTAGCTTTCTCTTGGGCAGAGGCCAGGCTTTTCAGAGAGAAAGGGGAAAAGCACTTAGTTGTAAAAGCGAGTTGCACTTTTACATTTTGATTAGATCGTTTTTCATGACTGAAAAAAAAAATAAATAGAAAAGCTTGTGATTTCAGGAGTTAACATGAGGTATCTATTCTTTGTAGTGCTGTATAATGTAGATTTATTATTTCCAAAAAAAGTGTACATTTTTTGTTCAGTCACCGTTGATATCTACATTGAATAGCACAGAAATCATTTTGCAACTCAATAATAATGTATTGAACTTGAAAAACTACATTTTCATGCATTTTAGCATAAACGTGCTTTACTAACTGTATAATCATACTAACATACATCTATAAAAACAGGCAGAAAAACAAACCAGCCCTCGAATGGTTCGTGATACTCATATCCATAATTGCAATGCTTCAGTCTGTGAGTAAAAATAAAGGCTTCCATCATAATGTCAGTCTCAGATGCTCAGACTTGGATCATGATCCATGAGCGGTCGGCTCCATGGTAACCAGTATTAAGTGGACACTATAATCATATCATTAATTCAGCTTTGTGACCTCTTTGTCTCTATTTTTAAAAGCAGGTGAGAAGGCAACAGAGCTCCACACTCTTCTGTAAAACAGCTCTGTGCTCTAACACAGCAGAGCAATTTTACACTACCGCACACCATTGGAGAAGCAGTGGGAGGTCACTTAATGCTTTTACTGAGAAAATAGACAGATAGATTATTTTTGTTTCTTATTATATGATTAGTAGGTGTGCAGCCTGCTGTGACTTGACATTTCATATTGTAATAGGGACTTTTATTTGCCTCTGTTGCTTTGTTTCTTTAATTTGGTTATTTTATTCTATATATTACTCGTCAAAAGTTTGGAATAATTCAACAAATTTTATTTTTTTTGAAAGAAGCTTGTTATGCTCACAAAGGCTGCATTTATAATACAGTAAAAACAGTAATATTGTGAAATAGAATTACAATTTAAAATAACCATTTTATATTTGAATATATTGTAAAATGTAATTTATTCCTGTTTTAGCAAAGCAAAATTTTCAGCAGCCATTATTTCAGTCTCAGTGTCATATGATCCTTCAGAAATCATTCTAATATACTGAATTGGCGCTCAATAAATATTTATTATTATTATCAATGTTGAAAACAGTAGTGCTTATTAATAGGTTAGTGGAATCTGATACATATCATTAAAAAGTTTGGGATAAGTCAGATTTGAAATAATAATAATAATAACACTAACAATAACTATTATTAATATTATTATTAATTATTCATAAAGGACACATTAAACTGATCAAAAGTAACAGTAAATGCACTAATAATGTTACAAAAGATTTACTGTATATTTTAAATAAATCATGGCATAGTAATAATAATAACAATAACAATAATAATAATAATAATAAAAATTGTGCACCAATAACAGTTAACAGTAACTGAGTTCCAAATCAGGATTTCTGAAGGATCATGAGACACTGAAGACTGGAGTAATGTCTGCTATTCAGCTATCACAGGAATAAATTATATTTAAAAATATATATAAATAGAACGTTGTAACAATATTTTATAATATTACTGCTATCACTGTGTTTTAGTCCAATAAATGCAGCCTTGATGAACATTATAAACTTCTTTCAAAAACATTAATAAATCTTAATTATTCTAACATTTTTAATTATAGTTTATATTTGTATAACTTAATAACACCATGAATCAAAACACAAACTGACATTGTTGCTTTTAATTATTCTATGCTTATCTTTATTTCTCAGAGGAGTGGGCATCCTGAGGAATGAAATGGATAAGACTTGTGATGTGATGTCTCTTGAATTCAGGTCAGTGCTAAATCACATCCCGTCTGCAGTCATACTGAATATTTCTTTTTAGTTTCTTTTGTCTATTATGTACCACGCACCTTACGCAGAAGCCCTGCGATTTCTTAGTATATTGTGTACAATGACAATAAAGCATTCTAATTCGCTAATTCACATTTATGCATTCATCCACCTGTGCCTGTGCAAAGACAAGAATCAGTCCAGTCAGACGTTCACCCAGTAACTTTTGCATAAATAAAAAGCTCATCAAAGACATTATGAGAGAGTACACGAGAAGCACCATATGCATGAAAACACCGACTCGCATACGAAAGCACTGCACACATGCATGTGCCACTGATACACATAGAAAGGTGTCTGTCGCTGTTAATATCATTCTGTCTGCTAAGTGAACGTCTCAGTCACTTCACATTTCCTTCTTCTCATCTCCATCGTTCTTGCTCTCTTTTTTACTCTTTCACACACAAGTAGACACATCATCGTCATCATCACCATCACTGGACACGCACGCTCACGCATATCGAGAAATGGAGAGATGCTCTTTCTGAGTGAAAGAGGGAGAGATGACAAGTAAGAGGGGAGAACACAGGAAGCACATTAGTTATCGGTCTCTCCCTTTCACATCCCATTAGAGTTACACTCTTCCATCTGCTCCCTCACTCTTCTTCACCTCTAACTGTCTGCCCTGCTGCACTTTACTACAGCGGCCTGCCTGACTAAATGACACTTCACACCACACACACAGATGACCAGCTGAAATATTTACAGAGCTGCAGGATGAGAAATAGAAGCAAATATTTTTGTTATGTTTTTGAAAGAAGCCTCCTATGCTCACCTAGGTTGCATATATTTGATCAAAAATACAGTAAAACAGTAATAAATAACTTATTTAAAATAACTGTTGTCTGAATTTTGAGCAGCCATTACTCCAGTCTTCAGTGTCACATGTGATATTTCAGAAGTCATTGCTGTGGATATATATATGAGATGTGTGTGTGTGTGCTTGTGCGTGCGTGTGTGTGTGTGTTATTAATAAAAAAAAAATTCAAATATATGCTCGTCAAAGAATATGTTCATCAAAAGAATCCTGAAAAAGAAAACATTTATTCACAAATATAATCATTATACTGATAAAGCATTCATTTTGAAATATATAGTAATAACATAAAATCCTTTACTGTCACTTTTTATTAACATATTTTTTTTATTTAATAAAAAAAAAAAATCTTACCATCTCCCAAACTTTTTTTTTTTTTTTACTTATTGCTGATTATTTCCCTTCCTGTCCATAATCCTAAATACATTCTACATTTCTCCCCTTTAGGCAAATGCAAATCTATAAAACACAATTATCATGAGGTCGTCACATATTTAGCTCATTTACAAAACTCGTTCTTCCATTATCGCTAAAAGTAAACATTGCTGCAACGGGAGAAAGAGCATTGTTGAAAAGCCACAGTTGTGTTTGTCCCTCTAGACTCTCCATACACACAGACCTTGAGGGGGGCTCGCACAGAAGCTCTTCAGGGGGTTGTTAGCTGTGAGCTTAGCCACCACAAGGGCTCCAGCTCACGCACTAATTATTTTCATAGTCAGCCGGGTGTGCAGAGCTGGCCTGCGAGTTGTGCAAATGCTTATTTAAGCTGTGTAACTGACATCCATATGGTTTGTATCACCATGAAGAAACGTTTGAACTGGTTATGTTTTCATGCGGCCAAGGCTCTGACCTGTCTGTCAGAAACACTCATATGTGTTGCGTCTCTGGGAAATTCTATTCCATAATGTTCTGGATCAGCATGTTTTTCCTTCACTGAGTCACTGTTGTACTTTAAAAGTGTTAATAAAAACTAAACCACATTTGGCGTTTTTGTGCTGTCTTTTTTTTTTTCCTTTTTGGGAATGACTGAATGTTTTATGAATTCATGTTTTTCATAACATGATACTGCGGTACTTATACTAATTGCATAAGCAAGATTTTGTCATAGGGATGCTGTATTTTGGATCAAATGTATGTTAGTGAAAACCTGAAAGTAAGAACTATTATATTTTATCACAAATATTTGGAAGTCTGTTACAAGAGACGCTTTTCAAAGGTTGTCTCCCTCAACAAGTTAAAAACAAATAAGCCAGTGGAAAGTCACACACTGACGTACTGGGTAAAATGTGTCATTCAATCCACCATAAACATTCCTGTATTCTCTGAATTAAATGATGAATCCGAGCATTTCTTTGGGAGCCTCTGATGCATCCCGTCTCTAATACACTTGCTGCAGAACGGCGAAACTCCAGCCCAATTACAATTCTGTTCATGCAAAACATTAAAGCCACAACTCCACAATGTAGCATAACCACAGGCATTGTCAGAGACAATTGTTTAGGAAATGTAATTCTGTGTAAAAACGTCCAAATGTCTCTCTGTACAGTAGTTGTACGGGCAGTATTACTTTAAATAAACATCGCAATTCCAGCATGGGCTTGTGAATAAATATAACAAAAGGCAAAGAAGCGGATTTCCTCTGCTGATTGCAGCCAGATGTTAGCCAGGGTCTGTTGCCGCTTAACTGGCTATTAAGAGGGAAATTCGGAGTAATTCAATAAATAAAGCCGCCATAGGAACTATAGTCTAATGTGTTATAATGCAGTCCGAGTGCTTCCACGCTCTTCTTTTTCACACAAACACTAAAAAATAAACAGATAAAAGTACACACAAATAGTGTAACATTTTAAGTAGATTTAGAAAAGAAAGAAAGAAAGAAAGAAAGAGAACATTTGTGTCATTTAAATTACAGGAAATTATGAAGATTCATAACAGAGTCTTAATGTGTTTTCAAAATATGATACATAAATTACAATAAATGTAAATAAATACATGAAAATACAGTACTAGTGGAGCAATTTCTAAATTGTTAATTTTTTTTTCCCCCGGTGACACTATATTTTAGTGTCCTTGTTACACGTTACATGTAGGCTACTTATTATAGTAATAACAATAAATTATGCATAATTGCTTGTAACTAATCCTAAGCAAAACCCTAACACTATAATAAGTAAATGTTGTTGTTACTAAATGTTAGACAATGCTTAATTGTATAATCACACTGTAAAAAGGACACCATCAAGTAAACTATAACCGAGTTTTGAAAGCAATTTTTGTCAAGTCATATAAATGTAACTATAAGAGTGAAAAGTTGAATTTTCCTTCTGCATGAACTCCACAAGTTTGTGTGAAACCTATTAATCATGTTCTCCAGCATGATTTGACCAAGACATAGCACAGTCAAATAGCCATTGTATGTCATAATGTGTCATAAATAAATACAATTCTACTTTTGCACAGGTTTAACTTCAGATTTTAAATTGAAATTAGAATTCCATTACATTCTGTCTTTTCCCTCTCTCTATGTCTTTCATGCACACAAATGTACACAAACACTGGATACAAAGAAGATGTTATAGTGTCCCCAGTGGATTTATTATGGATCTGTTTGCTTTGGTGAGTACATGTCAAGTGCTTTCAGCATCCAAGTCTTCTCTCTCTCTCTCATTCAGACCCTAGTGTAATTAAGTAAACAATGCTTGTGTTAGAATTGCAAGAATTAAATCAATAAAAATAACGGATAGGACCCCATACAGTATCAGTGGAAGAAACAGCGAAAGAGAGAGAGAGGAGAGAGAGAGAATCTAAATAATCAAACATGTCCCACAGACAGTAAAACACTTGTCATTTCCTCCTCTCCCACCCTCTTATTCTCTCACTCCTCCTCATTCTCTCTAACCCATATTCGTGTGTGTGTGACACAGATGATCATATCGTCATACAGATAACTCCAGTACGAAGGGAGAGAGAGAGGCAGAAAGGTCAGAGACACTGAGTGAAACGGATAAAGGCTAATGATTATCTCAACCTTTATCTAATCAATAATCATTTATCCAACAGTATTACCGCCAGCTACTGGCCATTCTCTATTATCCCAGCACAGACGCCAGTAGCTGTATTGTCTCAGTCTGTCAGCTTTATGGGCTGGGTGAATGGTAGGTGAACATCAGGGCTGTGATACTCTCTGTGTGGCAGATGGCTTTAGTACATGCATATTTTCTATACTGGACTATTTCCATTACAGCTAATTTACAATGTGTACATGTATATATAATAAATTTGCCATTCAAAATCTGATTTCAACTTGGGAACCTCAATCATTGATGTCCTTAAAGGAAATGGGTTTAATTATGTATGTATTTTTCAACTAAACTTTTCATATTTTTTTGTTCATAATTTATAATATATTCAAATATAATTGAACAAGTTGTACTAAATATTATAAATAAATAGGCCTATCACAAAATATTGTAATAAATTGCCAACAAATTCTAAGGTTCTATCTGAATTCTGGGTGGTTTTGAAATATTGAGCTTCAAAGTTTTTGCATTCCATATACTTTGTAGATAAAACCTTTTTTTTTTCTAAATGCACACACACACACACACACACACACACAGTCTGTCTGTCCATCCATCCATCATATACATGTATATATATATATATATATATATATATATATATATATATATATATATATATATATATAAAATATGACAAGAACTCAGAGCTAAACTATGTCGGAACAAATAATAATATAATATATATATATATATATATATATGGAAAGAAAGCTCATTAGAAGTGATGACAACCACAAAAATATGATACATTTTGATCGTAAATGTGTGTATATCAGTATATTGTGCCTCAGTTAGTGCCATCTGATTTTTATTAACAAAAATTAACAAATAATAATACATTTTGATCTAATAAAATAAATACAAATTTGAATAAAATACATTTTAATACAGCACTGGCTGAACAGTTTACAAATTGTTCTCATTTTTATTCAAATTAGCCACAAAAAAAAAAGAAGCCCCCTTCCGTTTGCCCATCTCTCTGTCTGCCACTGATGCCATCATAACCTCCCTCTTTATTGCTTTTAATGACTCTCTCTTTCCTTTCATTAATTCTTTATCGATTTCTCTGGACCGCCGTTGAATTAATTTCCAATTACTAAGGATTAGAAGAATAGACAAATGTGCATGTTTGCATCTGGTTTGCAAGAATGCATTCCGTCGTGTAAGCACATATGTTTGGGAAGAGCGGGAAACATGTTGACAAACATGTTTTTTTTTTCAGATCAAATGCGTTTTTCCCCCCTTACAGTGTTTTAAGGTGGTTGAGGATTTTCTTTTTCATAGGCTGGAGAATTCAAATAAAATAAAAATTTAACATGCAATCACGGAAAACACGAGCACGCTCACACTCACACACACACACACGGACAGGATAACACACACACACACACGGACTACACAGGAGAGTGTTGTGAATCTGACAGAAGGAAATTGCAGGAAAGGTCAGTGTGAGCTAATGGCTAGGGTACCTAACATGAAATAAGTCCAGAGCCTTTTGACAGCTCCCTCAGTGTCACAGTACAGCCTTTAACTACCGCTACTGACGTGATCGGAAAACCAGCTTATGCTTTCAGCGTGTGTGTGTGTGTGTGTGTGTGTGTGTGTGTGTATTTCAGTGTACGAGTACGAGAGATACAGTGTTGTCAAGCACTGACCTGGATAGCCATCTCATTTACACACACTTCAACATCCAAAACATTTTGCTGCAAACCCACAAGACAAGCACCATCCAGACAATTCACAGCACTCAAGACCAGACTATCAATATGAAATTGCCAATGGGTATTAATTAAGGCAATTATTCACTTTGAAATCTGTGACAGATATCGATTGTCATTTTCAAAAGAGCTTTGAGAAGGTTATCTTAAAGAATATGGACAAATCTATGAAATTAAACAGGCTAAACCATTGCAAGATGAAGGCAATTGACCAGACAGGGATCTAGAGCCAAGTCTAGTATTGATATGTTCTGCAGTGCACAGATAGTTCAGATATAGCTAACCTTTAGTGCAACTGCATAACTTTGAAAAGAAAGCAAGCCTTTGTTGTTGCTGTTAGTGTGTTTGAGTGTAATGTACCCACCTTCTTCCTGTAGGTCCCTTGGTAAACAGTGTGTGTGTGTGTGTTTCTGTATGTACTCTTAGTTATTGTGTATGTGTGTGTTTGTGTTGACCCAGGTCTCACTCAGCTCATCCCCATGTGTGTGTCTGTGTGTGAAATACTGCACACTAATAGGCAGAGCCGACCTCATACATTCTGTGCCTCACGGAGGGCCACTGCGTGCTGTCACTTTAACAACCGGGAATTATCACCAACATCCAGATTTGGGGTTAAGAGTGTCTCAAACAGTATATAGATACATTTTCCATCAATAAATTCCCCCTGAATCCAGCCTCCTTAGCCCAAAGCATCCTGCCGCCTGATTGACGTTTTTACCACAAAATTATACCATGTCTGTCGGTGGAGGAGAAGAAACATGTCGCCATTCCAAAATTAGCTGGCCATCAACATAAAACAGGATAAGTCCACTGTGGTGTCATCTCACAAGAGTATTGATTCGGGCAGACGTTCGGGATAGAGAGCGGATTTCCCATAAATCCAGTAGCCGGCGTGTCTTCTTGGGGAGACAGCGAAGGAGAACGCATAAATGATATAATATACAGGTCTGGAGATTTAAAATGCTTGACACAGCTTGTTCATACTAATTTAACATTTCATTTCATTTTTGGAAACACACGCTGGTTTTATATTTCATCACATGCTAAATTATATATAGCTTTATATAGCTCATACAGCTGTGTAAGTCCAGGGCCAGTTGTATTTTTTTTACAACAGTGAATATTTCTGAGGAGCGAGTTTTTGCAATAATATTTATGACCCTGGACCACAAAACCAGTCATAAGGGTACATTTGAGAACAGTTGAGAAAGCTGAATAAGTAAGCTTTCCATTGATGTATGGTTTGTTAGGATAGGACAATATTTGGCCGAGATACAACTATTTGAAAATCTGGAATCTGAGGGTGCAAAAAAAAAAGAAAAAAGAAATCGAGAAAATCGCCTTTAAAGTTGTCCAAATGAAGTTCTTAGCAATGCATATTTTTAATAAAAATTTTAGTTTTGATATATTTATGGTAGGAAATTTACAAAATATCTTCATGTAACATGATCTTTACTTAATATCCTAATTTTGGATTTTTGGCATATAGGAAAAATCGATAATTTTGACCCATACAATGTATTGTTGGCTATTGCAAACACACCATTTATTGAACGTCCCATTGTCACAATGGAACCTGCCATTGATGTAACTGGTAAAAAAATATCAAACCATTTTTTGGCCAACGAAATTATAATGATTAAAACAACTCACAAGAGTTGAAGTGACATCTTGGCCTGACATTCATAAAAACCACCCAGTTTAAACTCGTGGATAAATATTCACCTTCTTTGTATTGTTGACTCTTGTCTGGATGTATGTCAGCGTGGTTTTATTGTGTTTACTTATTTACTCAACAGATATGACAAAATATGATGATATTGGAATTTTAATTGCGACAATGACATTCAGACAAATGATCCCAGTTTAAGCTCAAAACCAACAAACACACTGCTAGAGAAAATACTCATTTGTCTTAACTGGACTTCTTCAAAACCTGAAAATGTCCCTGTGACAACTAGGACAACTAGTCTCCGCTATATGCAATACATAAAAACTCTGGGAACCACTTATAGGATTTTAGCTCATGACAACAATATGTTTCATTATAAGTGACAGACAGACCATCCGACTGGCATCATGCCAAAATATTTCCGCAAGCCAATCAGATTACATCTAAGTGCTCTGACAGTGGTGAATAAAAACATTGTTTGAGCAGCCAATCAGATGGCACGTAACAGCTCCAGCGTGCTTGTGAAGCAAAACCCTGCTTAACCAGTCACAGTCACAGTGCTGTAATGAAATCCAGACCGAGACAGCATTTGGATTGATTTCCAACATCTTGATTTAATATCCTGAATTAATTATTTTAACTTGAATAATATATAAAGGAAAATAAATGTAGAACACTCAAGGGAACAAGAGAGGGCTTCTTTCTTGCAGAGTTATCTCATGGTCAATCTCACCCTGAGACTACTTTCAGCTGTGTGCGTGCCTGCCTGCGAGCATGTGTGCGACCGAGCCAGCATGTGTGTGTGTGTGTGTGTTTGTGGGTGTGCGTATGTCTGCACTGAACGATTTCCTGTAAAATACTTTGTGGGCATGGGCTCTTGTGTGTGTGTGTGTGTGTGTGTGTGTGTTCACAATATCACAGGGAGAGAATGCATGTTTGATTGAAGTTTATTTATGTATCCTTACCAAAAGGCTTTGCTTTCAATTGCACCGATATACTCAGGTCACCCTACATGAAGAACAGATGGTCTTTCTGCAGGTGGGAGAGAGAACTCAAGCATGACTCCAAATTTCTGCAAGGATGTACACATCTAGGCTGGGACACTGGTGTGATGCATTTCAGTCTGAATTCCGACAGACTGAACTGGCGCGGACAAATCATGTGCAAACTGGGGGGGACACAGAAGGATACAAAAATATGTAATGATCAACAAAAGTATTTTCTTTTGTGTAAGAAGAAAGGTTTAAAGATGTTTGTTTTGATTAAAAATCATGCACATATGAGGGCAGCTAGAGCCTGGGGCAAAAGGTCCTCAGGGGAACTAAAGTGATACAGTGTAAAATAGAAGCTAAAATGATAGGGATACATTTGTCAACATATGCAAATAGTTTTGATATAGCAATGAATAAATATAAGGAATATAACTTTGAGTAAAATATGCGTAAATACTGCAAATGGTGCATCAATTCTTTATGTAATCACTTTTTACCCAAAAAGTTGGCTTTCACTTATGCAACTATTTAATCAAACAAAACCGCAAACCATAAAAAGAAAGTATGTATGTATGTATTAAATGCAAAAAAAAAACAACTAAAAAACATCATATTAAAAAGTATGTATGTATGTATTCATTCATGCATTCATTCATTCATTCATTCATAGTAAAACACAAAGTAATAATTTCAGACATTCTAATTAGGAATAAGTACATTTGCAATTAAGAAATGCAAAAAAAAAAAAACATCATATTATCAATATTTATTTTTTCTAAATAAATAAATACAATTATTTGCATCATATTCTCACTGATCAGGACAATTTTCAGACAGGTGTTTACAAAAATGCTGTATTTTTAAACATTAAACATTGTTTAGTGTTTTTTTTTAATTTTTTTTTTATAAAATCAAAATACTTTTTACACCAGGTACAGTAACACGGTAACATTTATCCCCAGTGTAGCAAACGAAATGCAGTAATGTAAATGTAATAATCTAACAAATTATACAATTTTAAGCGTGCAGACATTTTCTCTCCATATTCTCTGTTTGTTGCATCGTCACCTGCACCCAACTTGTGTAAGATATGCTCTTATCTCCATAGAAGAAAAAAAGAGTACCTAAAAAAAAGTCTAATATTAAACACCTCTGTAATGTCTAGGCAGCTGCTATTGGCACACCACCATCCCATTCGATTACGGTTATTGATAACTTAGTCTGCTTTTTCCTCTCTGAATATCTGAAACAATCATCGGCTCATAAGCCTTTTTTCTCATCTCATTCTGAAGTGAAATGAGAAGGCACATAAAAAACTCATATTGAGGCATGTGCTGCTGTCTCAGAGTGTCTCAGCTCGATTGGTAGCTAGCTGAGGTGCTTCTCTCCTCGTCATCGTCTCCATAACCTGCAAACTTCTGACACGTGGATTATAATAAAAGAAGACTACTGTCAGAGCAGGGTTGATTTAAAGACGGCCCCAGTCAATCAATCACAAAGTTCAGATTAAAAGTACAAGTATCGTTCTCCCTCTCTCTGTCTCTCTTACTCTCATTCTCTTTTGCCTTCTCTCACTTTTTTTCATTTTAATCTGAGCAAAAATAAAGAAAGGCCTTTAAATTCCATCGCTTCCACAGAAATCTGGCAAGTATTCATTGTGTTCTACTTTTCCCTTTCAACCCCTCCGCAGGAGGCTGCATTCATGACAACTTTATATACGATGTTCTCCTTTCAAAATGCCATCGATGGCTCAGATGAGCTGTGCACTGTGATCTTGCAACACAAAAACACCGGCGTCAGATTCTTCTTATTGACACACGCTCGCTAGAGTAGCCCGCCTGAGCGAGCCAAAGGGCGCCGTTCCTTGCTATTAAAACACTGCTTTTCATTTCCCCCCGCAGAAAATGAGCTAATTATAATGAGGGTGTTTTTAGATGATAAAACGATATCGAATCCGATTGCATTCCCTTCCTTTTTCCCCGCCAACCTATTTTATGGCGAAGTTCAACAGTGTCATTGGGACAGAGATAGCACTTAATCACCCAGACAAACACGCCATTACCTCGCGAATGCAGAGTTGAATTAAATATGGTAAACTATCTCATTACACAAACACATGCATAAAATCTCCGTCTCGGAGCGATCTAAGGTCAGAGAAGCGAATATCTAAAAATCCTTCTTTGAATTCATTTAGCGTTAAAAGCTAGTGCTCTCCAGAGACTGCAGTCACCTGCTGCTAGCCGGACTCAGGTAATGACTATCATCTTAAAGGCCTGTCTGCCGCCCCGACGTGTGTTGGAATACATCGGAGCGGTCGTTCTGAACGCTTCCAGGAGGAGATCACAAAGTCATTAACTATTTTCTGTCTTTCTCAGCAGTTAGTGTTGATGCAGCCTGCTTGCAATAATGTATTGTGTTGCAAACAAGAAGGATGGCCACTTCCCTGCCTCCTGGTGCAGAGGGGGCCCGCAGTGACACGGAGACTCAGGTATATGGATGGCCTGAGGAGGTCTCCATCATTCATAAAACATGCTGCTGCTGCACGCCACCAAATTGATCTTGCAAAAGAAGCAGGGTGGCATGCCGACCACTTCATTAGTCTTCCACAGCCACAAATCACAGTCGTCGTAGCCTCACAGGGACCCACTGTTACCGCCGACATCACCGCAACACACTTATGCCGAGCGCTCCGACAGCGTTCCCAAAATGCTCTGATGATGTTGCCAATGACTGGCGCACAAGCTACGTTGTTTATGGCGAAATGGCCGGAGTCTGGCTAAAATATGTTTGAAGAGAATGACAACAACAGCCGGCCCCCCAAAATAAGAAATGCACACAATTTTTGAGCTCTGTAATTGATTGCTCGTGGTCATTTCGGGCGTCATGGGATGAAATCAAGTGGCTTCTCCATAAAACAATGTCAAATATTGATGATATTTCTCTTCCCTGGCCTCTGAATGAATTGCCCCACTCACTGAGGCTTTTTGATGAATGCTTTTTATTGCCTTTTCTGTTGTTGCTAGAGCAGCTGGAAAGAACTCGGCCTGGTCCTCTCACAGTCAGCTAACCAAATTGCCGTTAGAGGACCGCCACATCGCAGTTCACAAATCAGAGATGTGCATTTTATTATGCTTCTGTTCTTTTGACAGTTTAATGACATTACGCACTTTGTAGCATTTGGTGATTATTTCTGTTGTGAAACAATCCCATGATAAAGCATGATAAAGTTATTACCAAGCTGCCTTTTCACTTACAACAGATTTTACATCAGAAGTCATTCATTTCCAGCGGAAACAATTGCTATTTCTGTAGGACAAACAGATAAGAATAAAAAAGTAAGAAATAATTATTGTTTAACACTGTAACCTTGGGCAACCTATCAGTATTGGTGGTCAGTTGTCCCCCATTGGTTACGATTCATTCATTATTCATTCAACCCACCATATTCAATAAGTTGGGAAAATGCTCTTTGCTTTGGCATTCCTTTACTGGTGTTGAAACAGAAACACAACAGCTTCATTATGACAGCCACTAGGTGGAAAATCCGGAGCTTGTAGAGAATTGAAAAGGCGGCTTTCCCACCTAATATATGTTTTGAGGCGGTCCACAATGTTCTGGAAAAGTAAAGGTTTTAAAAAAAGTGTTCCTAAAAAGAACATTCCTTGAATGAAAACCATAATCTAACATTAAGATAACATTCTGTGTTTGCTGGCTTATGCTTAATATTCACTTACATGTGATTGCACTTGAGATTTAACTACACAACTGATTTAATTCATCCCACTGAAATTAATCTTCAAAAATTAGCATAATATGTTGATGCAGTTTCTCAAAACATAAAGAGCATGAACAAAAGGTTGTAATGGAAAGATACAGATCGCAGATGGAGAACGTCAAAGTGGCCTCATAGCTTGGGTTGTAAATGTGAAAAGAAAATGGAATGTCTTTCTTGCTCTCTTTTCTTTTGTCTCTCTGTTTCTCTGTGTCTCTCAGAAAACAAACTGTTCTTACATTGTGTTGTCTCTTTAAAGTTGCATGGTTACCCCTCAACCCCCCTCATTCCTGCACATTCTATTCCCTCAACTGTCATGCTGCCAGGCCTAAAAGCCTGTCTTGTGAAATGTTCAACATCACAAATGGTTTGTGTGCATGTCAGTTTGGCCTACCAAAACTCCTAACAGTTAGGCCAAAGGCACCATAGGCACGTTGTCTTGTGAAGCTTTGTTTTTTGTTTAAAAGGCCTTTGGTTCAAGCTAAGCCACTATCGCTGTCCAAGGCTTATTTATGATCGCACCGCAATATTAAGATCTTATCAGGTTAGAGATGCACTTTTAGCATAGATATTGTGATCTAGTATATCGTGAGGCTCCTAAAGCTCATCGTCGACATCACTTCCTGTTATAACACTCAGTCAAATAAGTACTTGCCCGAAAAAAAAAAAAATCTGTTTAGTCTCTTTACATTTCCATAAACATACATCCCTCGCTCTCTCTCCGCCTGCCTCTCTCACAAAACTCCCCATTTGACTTGTGAAACATGATGAACACATTTGAAGATCAGCATGAATAATTCAGTCCACTCGGGCTGAAGCGGGTGAGCATGTAAGCATGCAAGTGGGGGCTGGGGGCTGGAGAGCAAGACAGCAAACAAGTCCCTCCTGGTTAGGCTTTTTTGAAGGACAGCCCAAAGTGCGTAGCAGCAGCGTTACAAGTGCTGGAGGTCCGAGGGGAATTGGGAGCATCTCCATTTCCAGTCTGGAGCGATTTGTTTGGAATTATGCCATGCTGCAAATATCTGGACCTTTGGGGACACTGATACATCTGATCCCACAGCAAAGCAATCTCTACAAGTTTACTTCTTTCCTCTTCTCATGTCACAGACCCGTCTACCCTCGGGGGTGTTTAAGCCGAATCCATCTTTTGCATTTTGCAGACACATTTTTTAGACACACATGTTTGTTAATTAAGTTTTTTTTTTTTCAACAATAACACAAATGAGATGAAAATATGCATTATGATAATAATCATGAAAACATTGTACAACATTAACAATACATTAACAGTGTCCTTCTTTAAAAACAACAACATAAAATAAATATATTTTTCAAATAATTCAGTCGTAGTCAATAATGTCAGACACTGACCTGCCTGATTTCTGTATGAAAACTGATAAACAGAACTCACTGAAACAAACTATATGAGAAATAATATATATATATATATATATATATATATATATATATAAATATGGGGCACAAAATGGATCAAAGTGAACTCGATATGGTAAAGTTTGCATGCTGGTCAGTTTGTAAGTTTCATTGTGATTATGCACTAAAACACAGACAATAAATAATAATGATATACTGATATAAAGTTAGATTACAAAGATAGGTTTCTTATGTTGTTTTTGTTAAATGTCGATATGTTTAAATTAATATATAACATTTTTGAATATCAGATTAAAAAAATACATGAATTTTAGTCAAGTAAATGAACATGACATACAGTATGTTCATAAATGTGTATCAGTTCACCTAAAAGTAAAAAAAACAAACAAAAAAAAACCCATCAAATGTTAATGGTATTCTCCACAGAATTTCTTGTCCAGTAATTTGACATAATTCAGCACAACATGAATCAGTGATGTGGCACAGACACGACTGGCTTCTGTTTAAACTGAAAGTCTAAGCTGAACTATTAAGAAATTCTATTACACTCTGAGGCAAGTTGCATCAGAGAGTAATATTTGAAAATGAATGGTGTAAATACCATTCATCTTCAATTCATACTTGTGCGGAAAATGCCAAGATATACTAAGACGTGTTGCTAGGACACAAGCACAAAGAAAGAGCACTAGTGATCTATTTACACATAACTCTCTCTTTTTCTATAAGATAAAGTGCTGTGGCAGCAGACATGTTTGTGTGACAAAAATTTGGGGGCTTTAGTCCATTAACTTTTAACATTAACATTAATCTTTTGAGTCTCCTTGGTGGATTATTGGACCAGTGAGTCAAAACCTTGCAGAACTTGCCTTCCATTTCTATCATGTGAGACTGGAAATGGAAGTAAGGACACAAAGAAAGAGGGACAGTGAGAGAGAAGCTGCCATGTTTTCAGTGTCGTTTAAACAAATGTAATGTGACAAATTGAAAAAGGGTGCGTGGGAGTGCATGTGTGTACGTATGCATGTCTGATGAAGACAGGATGCACCGATCAGCTTTGGTGTCATCAGATAAACAGGCATATGTCCATAATTAATGTCCAATGACTAGATGCATTTCTCACAAGTCACCCAGGAAAGCCGGCTCTAGCTGTCAATCAAAATGACACATGGCCATGAACACACAGCCAGCATTAAACACAGGCAACACAGGTGTGATTGTGATGTAAAATTCACATATCTCATACAACAAAACAAAACAAGTAAAAATACAGTAAAAGTACAGACATATTTACCAAACATGTACAATTTAAAATTCAAAACTGTAATTTTACTGTAGCCTATTAAAAAAATAATCCAACCTGCCACTAAATTGTACATTTAACATGTAGTGACAACCACCATAATAACCCAGGTAATAAAGTGAAGGCTACATGACAAAACAAAGTTCTCACTACTAAAGTTACTTATTAGCATGAACATATTGGCTGTTTATTAGTTTATTCAACTGTGCATACCTAATCCTACCCAATACCTAAACTTAACAACTACCTTACTAACTATTAATAAAATTAGGAGTTTAATGAAGCAATTTTATTTTTTTTAACTAAAAAGGTTGTAGTTTCCCAAACTGAGGTCAAATCTAAACTCAGCTTTATGCAGCAAAGAGATGAAGATGGCCTTGCCACACAATATGGATGTATGTTCAGACCAAGCGGCAACCTCCCGCTCTCTCTCGTGAAGCCAACATGGAAGTGACTTAAACTGTAATTCGTCAATCCCATAGACTCCCCATGTTAAAATGCCCAACTTTACAGCAGAAAAAAACTTGTTTACAGCCTGGTTAAAAAAATTATTTTGGTCTATATAGCTAATTTTTCCCTTCATGACAACTGTGAAGGGGGTGCATTTTTTTATAACTCATCCGTTTAAATTATATTAAGCTTTAAAGTTCTGCATAATTAAGGGCAAGGCCACTTGAGTGACAGGTGGATTGCCGCTGCTGTCACCACCGTAGAGCTAGGTGGGCATGGTTTCAGCAACCAGCTCCCGCCTCTTTGCCCATTTTCGATTATCCGGGAGTGACGTGCGGTGACACGCTGCCAAGATGGCGACGGCCGGCTATGCCTACTTTAGGCTTCAAAAACGCTCTTCGGAAACCTACGGGTGATGTCACGGACAATACGTCCATGTTTTTATACAGTCTATGGTTCAGACTGATTGTCACTGTACGTCATGGATGTACTGTTATACATGACAGTTTTTTTTGTTTTTTCTTGTTATTTCTGGTTGCTGTCACTCTATGCAAACAGTAAAGAGTGATAAACAGACAAACATAAGCTAAAGTACATGGCAGGACATGGTGCGATCCTTCATCTTTTTAATGAAATGTTCAGTATGAGGATGTTACTGGACACAGCTGTCTCTCCTGAGGTCTGGCCCCTCATGGAAAAGGCCATGTCTGGTGTTGGCTATTTCTGCATGACGCGGCCAAGCATCTTGTCCTAATAAAGAGCAGCGGATGTTGACGGAAAATGCCGTACCATTTTCATTACGCTCACCATGAAAATCTGATTTCATGTTCTCTTGTTTTAGGTAATCACATGCCACTATACAGCATGTTCCAGCAGTGGGGCTATGGCAGATGTATTAAATGTTACGACTCGCATGTTTTCACTTTTTATGTTTTATATTTAAGAGAATCATAATTTTAGCCAAAACGGGCAAGATATCTGTATTTGTCCTGCGCCTAACAATGCAGTAATAATAAAGGAATAGGTGTAATGTTATTTTGAGTTATGTTGTTCTCTTTAAAAAATAAATCAGAAATCGAATGGCATCTACAGTTTGTGTGTGCGTGTGTGTGTGTGTGTGTGTGTGTGTGCATTTGTGTGTTGATGTATTTCCTAATGAAACAGGGAGCTGAGTGGGACATATTGAGCTTGTTCAAAAAAAACAAAAAAAAACAAATTATTTTATTTTATTTTTAGTTTAGTTTAGTTTCTGATTTATTTACACAAAAAAACCTGTGTAGCTCTTAAGTCATTCATATTTTAGGTTAAGGAAGCAAAAACTGTATATAAATGCTAAAAGTAAATTGTGTCAACAATTTGAAGTACACTAGCATTTAGACTCACACATTTAAAAATAAAAATCTAATTCTGCCATTATTTTATCTCCCTTATTTGTTTCAAACCTGCAATCACCCAAAGCTACAGTGTGTATCACTTCAGATAAATTAGAATATAATGTTATCTGGATTATATTTAGACACTTTTTTGAGGCTTGAAAGTCACATTTATGGTAATGGAATGGCAAAGAGCAGTCAGATTTAACTGATTTAGGGGAGGTTATCCAATGAAATACCAGAGGGATTGATGCAGGGTATAGTATGTGTATAGGATATGTAAAGTATATACAACCTCTACTGTTTCTAAATATTTTTTTTAAATCAGTCCCACGTTTATTTTCCACCTTTGTCCTTATCAGTCTGCTCGCTCACCCTCTCGCATTCCTTCTCCCTCCCTCTCTCTCTGCTTGGCTGGGCTAATTGAGTGTCTAAACAAACTAATTAATCACTGGCATTGGTGGAAGACGGACAGGTCTGGAGAGGTGATGTTCATCAAACTCCCCCCAATTTGTTTTTTTTTTTTAATCCCTGTAGTCGTTTCTTTGCTGAATATGCACATTTTATTTTCCTTTCCTGAGATCTCTTTGTCATGGCCAAGGTTAACTGTACACACGCTCATTCACTATTTATGATTTTGTATAGAGGATAAGTTTTTTCTGCTCTTATATTCACAGTATTCAGGCGCATTAATCAAAAATAATGAATAAAATGATCCGTCTGACAATGCTCATACCCTCCCAGGTTTCAAGAGAATATCCAACCAACTTTATTAATCAACATCCAGATTAATTGTAACAAAATGTCATCCATAAATTTCCCTTTCATTTTAATAGTACTTTGCCCAACACTAACAATATCCCTTGTGACTTCAGATTTATTGAGGGTTGTGGCTATCACAGAGAGCATGAGATGGTGACACGGTACTAAGGGAACGGCGCAAATACCGTGTTCCTGACGGAACGGACCAAAACATCTCCTCTCTGGACCAATTGAAGGTGTTTAAAGTTCCCCTCGGATCGAATGCTTCCCCTTCTTTAGCAAATGCTTTGGCGGTGCTGTAATGGCCATTTGTTGCCCTTCGACGATTCTCCACTACCCCCCACCCCCTTTTTGGCCCTGTTCAGCTCTCTGTAGGAGAAGGTGAGGTGCTGGAGTAAACCATTAAGGGTGACAGTTTCACTTTTCTCCCCCTAATTACTTGTTCCTGCCTATGTGGCATTTCTTAGAAAAATTTGTTGAATAATGACCGGCATTAAAATGGAGACTCTTAAGAATTTATACGCGCCGCTTAATTTATCATGTACTTTCTTTATCTCCTCAGTGGATTTATGTCCAAAGTGTCGCAGGCCCCCTCTGCCTGCTGACAGCGCTGTCATTTTCTTAAGGGCACAGCATGTATATCAGTGACAAATTTCCCTGACGCCACACACTCCGTCCCAGAAAACTGCATGCAAGCACACCAGATTCACGCTTGTTTGTTTGTGCTTCAAACCCGCCAGTTACACCATTACTGACGGCTGTCTCGGAAGACAACATTTTTTTATGAGAATGCCAGATTTTTCTATAAAAACTGAATTGCATAAAAAGGAACATTTTATTGTCTGCTAAGTATTTTCTTAATTGTTTAACTGAATAATTGTTCTTTGCGGTTGGCCAGAGACTAACATGGTGATAAATATATTTGCAGACTTCTGTCAATTAGAGCAGAGTTTCTGTTGTAAACCAACTCTAAATATTTGAAAATACACTCTTGTGTATGTGTAAAAATTGTGTGGGTGAAAAGATTTGTGGAAGTGTGCATGATTGTGTAAGCGAGCATTTTTAAATGTGCCTCTCTGTCCCATACATTGTAAATGATTGTTATAAGCAAATATTATTGGAGTACATTTTACAAGAAAATACAGTTTTCTACATCAAAATTTAATGTATTATTCAATGTGCTAATCCCCATTGCTCTGTAATTATTTATGAAATTTACTAACAATTTCTGACTGAAAATGTTTTTTTTAGGTACGACCACCCGTATGTGTGACAGATTTGCCATCTCCCTCTCCCTCATTAAAATATGCACCCTTTTTAGTCCTGCATTAGAATGATTTATGAAACAGATCAGGCTTGTGGTTCTAAGAGCCACCTATTGCCTTCATTTTATTGCTGTTGTTTTTTTTTCCCCTTACTATTTTTCCTCACGGTAATATACCGTGATCTCCCAGGAGCACGTGGCCTGATGGTGGCTTTTTTTCAAGGGCATTCAAGTGGGTACTAGCTCACAGCGGTTTAATATCTGCTCTAACACATTGCAGGGGCATTCAACTGTCTCTGCTTACACCATTACATGCCACGTTCTTGAATGATATGCTAGACAGCGGTCTAACCCGGGATGCTAGCACAACAGTGCCACTAACTAATATCCAAAAATGGATCACCCCTACAGCTGAATGGCATTTAACGGTTCACTTTACAGAGGAGGTCACATTTAAAGTGTAAGGGGTTAAAGGTTAACATCTTTTTGGGGTGAACCCAATGCTACACTACCTCAAATAGACGGTTTTCCGGTGTAAGCAAATCGATTCTGGTTATCTCGCTTGCCTGTTTCCACGGCATACAACAACAATGAATGCATTATCATGCGCTCCAAGTTAAACACTTAGATATGTGACCTAATGAAATTACAGGCTCCCCCTGTCTGTATGGCATTGCTTTAGCCCCCAATGAGCATTTCTATGCTAATCAGATGCAAATACATGGAAACGATGGCAGATATTTAACCCTGGAGTACTGGAACGCCACGGAATTAAAGAGATTCACCCCTCCCCAACCCCTCCACATTTTTTCTCCCCATCTAGTTAATGGGGGGCCTTGGAGAGTAGGCAAATGTTTTACCTTTTTGAAAGTTAAATGCCCACTTTCGCCTTGATATTAAACCACAGATACTGGCCTGAACTATAACCTTTTTCAAATCCCCATTTCTCCTGCAAGCCATTGCCTGAACCACTTTCGGCAGCAGTCTAATGAAATGTAATTTTTGTTAGCTGTTCTCGTGGCATTATGGAGTATAGTTCATATTGGTCTGCAAGGATCTGGCAGTGGTGTTAAATACGGAATGGTTAGCACAAGCTCTATGTCACATTATTGTAATATGAAGTAATTCTTTTAGCTAATGTGGTTACATCTATTCCCTGCTATTGCCCACTGTTGTGTGCAGTGAACTACTCCCTCTGCCATTACAACTCACGTGAACACACACACATTTCATTAGTGTTTCACGCCCCTGCGATTTTCATTACTAAAGCAGGACGCACCAAACACATTCTACCCAACACACACAAATGAATCTTTCCCTCTTGCTTTTTTACTCGTGTCAAGGACAATGATGGGATTCTGACGACCCATTGACCCATTAAGTGGAGTGATGGCAGTGCCAGTGTGTTATTGCGGACACATCAGGCTAACATACATACACATGCAAATTATAAAAATACCTTGGGTTAGCTGGCATGAGGATTTAACGTGTTATTCTGTACAGTCTGAATGCTTGCTTTGATGTTACCAAAAGGTTAAAAATGCATGTAGAACCATTAAATGGCCCTCAAGCTCTTGAATGCAGTCACTTATGGATTTAGCAGACAGTTTAGCAAACTTCTATGTTAGTAATAGAAATGAACTATTAAGTTCATTAGGCTACGCCTACACACATGTACAGCAAAATGAGAACACTAACCATATTTGAATATTTTAGCATAAACTTGGCAAGAATATTACTTAGGTATATTGCTTGGCATGAAAGAACAAATATGAAATTCACACATTTATTATTTACACTCATAAAGCCATAATTGACAGCTAGAGCCAAGGTTTATAAAAAGGATTCTAACTAAAAAAATAATATAATTATTGTAGATGTCAGGTATTCGGCTGATGTTAATTTACCAGCCAGTAATCTCTTGAATGTCTAAAAATACTGTCATTGTTGATTTTCAGCAACTGTCATGTAACACAACTCTTTGTAAAATCAGTTTAGACAATTTAAAGTGAAAGATACAGTATACACTGAAAAGAATGAAAAGGTTAGTAAAAGGACATTATGCAATTCATTTTTAGCAAGTGTTTTTTTTTTTTTTTTAAATCTCTACCACAATTAAGTGTAGAACTGTAAAATGATCTCTGTGTTGGAAACATAACAACTATGTTATTATTATAACATGACTGCATTAGCTAATTTGGTATGAGCAGTATTATATATATTATTGCAGCAGTGAAATCATAATATTGTAAAAAAATATATATATATATTATTAGTGAATAAATGAATGAACCAAAAAACATGAATGTACATGGAAAACACTTTTTTTTAGGATTATCAGTGTCATCTTCAGAAAGAGAAAATGAGGCCAAGAGACAAATCACACTTGTTCATTATTTTTGTGAGTGACTTTACCTGCATTCTGTCTTCTCTGCTATTACAATGAATATCATTCTCTCTTTTATCCCAGGGCAAAATTAGGGAACTATCATGCATGGTCTTCTCCCTGGACACCTCAAGCAGATATTATTCTGATTTCTCTCTCTGGGTATATCTGTCTCAGCGATAGGACATAGACATATAAAGTAGAACAAAGAGAGAAAATAAAAATGAAATGATTAAAAATGAAAATTAACAATAAGCATGAAAAATGAATGTGTTATTGTTGATAAATGAAAATATGAAATCAGTCAGACATCTTTAATAAACCATCAGTTGAATACCACACAGTCTACTGTTTTAGAATGTGGTCATATAATGTTCACCAGGTCAGCTAGGCCACTTCATTGAAGAGCTAGACTGCTGCCCTCTTTCCTGAAGATGACACTCCACTCGTGGTCCTTGGTGAATGGAACAACTACTTGGAAAATTCGCAAGCAGCAGCCTTCCTGAGCTACTAACAAAGCAGGCAACCATCTCAAATGCATTTAAAAATGAAGAAATAAATCAGTAGATAAATACCACACTGCTTTAGCTGTACCACTCAATTACTTATGTTCTAGTATTGTGGATTAATTGCTTCTGTAAGTCACTGGATAAAAAGCATCTGTTTTAATGAATAAATTAATGTAAATGCAAATGATTTATTCACTTGGAAATATATAATCTCTTTATGTAAAATATTTTACAGCTGAATTGATTGTTCTCTGCATTTGGCATTTCTTGTACATTCTCTTAAATTTGGTAATGCACTGGCCATGAACAATGTTCATGAAAAAAAAAGTTCTAAGTAGTCAGGCACAACGTTTCTAAGCAAACCAATTACTTCTTCTTAACACAGACAGAAACAAGGAGATGCCCTCTCATCCACCGGCATGCGTGTGTGTGTTTGTTGCATGTTACAGCAGAGGCAAGAAACCAAGCAGACATTAGCCTGTCCACTTGACAGCAGCATGTTCAGTTGACCAGAAAGTCCTGTAATTAAATGGCTGCTTACCCTGTCGAGTGAATTGAAGTTAACCTCTGCTTCTGCACTGACAAACACGCAACAGGGCCGGAGCATCTGCTCGCCATCCAAGCAGCCCAAGGAGGCTTCAGAAGCAACGAAGAGACTAATCCAGGACTTTGAGGTCTCTTTGAGGAAGTGAGTACGGGGGGTTGAGCTAATTGTGCTGAAGGCTTCCAGCCTAATGAGATACTAGTGGACACCGCATTCGTTTCTCTTTCTTATTTATGCCACATTATTTTGAAGGATCACGCACCGCTTAGATATCGTGCTGTGTTCTGCGCTCCTTTCCGGGCAGGTTTTGGGAGAGGATAATTTATTAAAATTACTTTTTACTCATTTTGTTTAATGTATGCACTTTAACAATTAATAACCCAAGTGCGGGAGATTTTCACTAAAGGCCATTAATTTGTATAAAGCTGCCGCCACTGACAGAGGAGATTTTTTAAACTGATCAAGAGAAAGTCAAATTATTCTCTAGCCTCAGGTTAAATACTACTTTCTTCAGGAATTCTTTGCCGTGCCGTCCCGCTTTTTATGACCTTGTCATTGATTGCAGCTTTCAGAGCCATCTCGTGAAAGCCTCCGCCGCTGCGGGGAGCGAGGGGGGCGGTATTGTTTGTTTTCTGATCACCATCTCTTTGTCCCATCTACAGTGTTGAGCATGTGAAAATTCAAGGCCGAGCTGAAACAGAGCTACTTTGTATCTGCAAGGGAAGTCGTGGCCTAATGGTTAGAGAGTCGGACTCATAACCCAAAGGTTATGGGTTCGAGTCTCGTACCGGCAGGGATTGTAGGTGGGTGGGAGTGAATGTACAGCGCTCTCTCCCACCTTCAATACCACGACTGAGGTGCCCTTGAGCAAGGCACCGAACCCCCAACTGCTCCCCGGGCGCTGCAGCATAAATGGCTGCCCACTGCTCCGGGTGTGTGTTCACGGTTTGTGTGTGTTCACTGCTGTGTGTGCACTTTGGATGGGTAAATGCAGAGCACTAATTCTGAGTATGGGTCACCATACTTGGCAACATGTCACTTCACTTTTTTTCAATATCAAATCATCTTCCTGACCAGGACAGCATAGCTGTTTTGTTTGTGCACGGCCAGGCTATTTTATACTTATGTGTAACCAGCCCAAAACAAATGATAGTTTGTGCCAGTTTTTTTTCATGCTTAAATTATTCAGACCACACCAACACCTTTACCTACAACATGGAACTCCCTCTATATCCCCATCCTCTCCTTATTAGCCTCCCGTATTTTCTCAAAGGGTGGAACAATGTTTATCTTCAGACATTTCCCTCATGCAGCTGCATGTAAACTCATGAGAGGGAAGTTTGCGAGCATCTTTGAACTGCTCTGCTAGATATTTATTTACACTGCTCAACCGTCCTATCAGTCATCTCTGGCCTCGCTTTTTCATTGGCACTGTTTTTGGTCAAGCAAGCCAAGTGACGGTGGTTTTATTGTTCTAACAATAAGCTGCTTGTAATTCAGAGTATCTTATAGTACATTTATTGCAAAACAAAGGCTGGAAAAGTTTTCCACTGAAGCAATATATAGTGATTACTTTGCACAATGTCCAACTAATAGCCTGCATTCTGTGTTTTTATCAGAACATATGTTTACTGATAATGCTGATCCTACTTAGGAATCAAACAAAGCCTCCAAATGTTGCAATTAAATCAAGCGGTCACATCCAAATTAATATGGTTGATCTGACTGCATTCGTCAAAATGGATTTAAATTTTTGTCTTTTTTTCCTTTCCTATTCCGCTCTCTCATCTCACTCTCTTTCTCTTCCTCTCTCTCTCTCTCTCTCTGCAGTGGTACTTTTAAGTTCAGAAACTGAGAGCATGTCTTCATTAGCTGCATTAACATTCACAGGCTGTAGTAAATTCTGACAGTGAAAAGGTCCCCGTAACCTTTAGTTGTGCAGAAATTTACTTCCCAAGAAAATTACAGCTGGCACTGTCTTAATTAATGCTCGCTTTCTTTGCTGAAAACCCATGGCTTGTCAGAAGAAGAGTGGGGAAGGAGAAAAAAGGAAGGAGAAAAGAAAAAGAGGCAAACGAAGAAAGAAATGAGAAGGTGAGGCGATTATGTGGAGAGTAGAACGTGCAAAGCAGCTGGAAATGATAACTGAGGAATCTATGCAAAATTCACAAATATTTTTTTCACAAATATCACAACATTGGCCAGGTTTTAGAGGTGAAGTCGGATATCCGAGGAGAAACAAGCAGATTCAGAATGTTGATTTCCCTCTTTCTTCTCTCGTTTTTTGGTCTTCCAGCACAATATAAAACACCAATACATATTTTATCCCTCGCTATCTCTCGACTGCATGCTGCGTACTATAGCCTGCTTGGGAAGTGACGATCATCTTCTAATACCCAGGCCATCAGAGGAGCAAAGAGGAGGTCACAGACAGATTAGAATGCTACAAAACAATTTGTCCTCACCCCAGGAAAGGAGGAGGAACACAAAAGATATATAAAAAAGGAAGACGAGGCAGACATTCATGTGCAAGGTGACTTCATGTTACACAATCGGTCATAATTAAATGATCAGCAAAGAGCTTTGAGTGTCAGGCATAACACTGAATAAAATCAATGGCGTATTCTTTAGTCTCTGCGGGTCTATGAATTTCTGGCACTGACGTAGGAGAATCACATGCCTTGAGTTCCTATTGGATTAGAGACTGCGGGGCTAATGTGTGAGTACTTCCTCTAATGTGATGTTTGCCCATATTCTGTCCCTGTCACTCATGACAAGCCCTCTGGGTTTGATCATTAAACAGCACTGGAGGGTAAAGCTAGACTGTCTGTCTGCTTTCTCTCTCTATCTTCTCTGACACTAATTAGTGGTTGTGACTCAGAATACGGTTGATAGACAAATGTCAGAAAGCTCATGTGTGGGGTATTAATTGCTGAAATAAAAGCAGGGGAGGCGTGCAGAAGATCTTGTAAACCTCTCTCTGCAGATGTGTCTGTTACACAAATCTGCAATTCAAATGATGCCTACAAAAAAGTCATGTGTTAATTCGTTGTTGATTTTAAGCTTTTGCTGATGCAGACCAGTTGCTTGTGACTCTCAATGATTATGCTAGAAATAGGTTTCGAACAGATAATTTAATTCAAGAAAGGGATATTTCACACAAAAATGAAAATGCTGTCTTCATTTACTCACCCTTGTGTCGTTCCAAACCTGGAACATAAAAGGATACATTCTGAGGATTGATTTTTATCCTTTTTGGCATGCAATTACCATGAATGATGACCAAAGGTTTCCAAAAGGATGCAGATACTCCATAAAAGTATAATAAACTTGTCCATAAGACTATATTTTAAGACCAGAATTTTGTTGTCATTCACTAAAAATCTTTGCATCCTTGGCTTTGACAAAACTGGTCTGAATAATTCATTTGCAAAACTGACTCAATTTAACTGCAAAAACTGGTTAGATTCTCAAGTTCAACACAATGTTCTGGTCGCAGCATTTAACATATCACTGAAGATAAATATTACAAGTGAATATTGAAAATATACAAATTTCAGCCTGTTTCTCTCACAAAAACACTTCAGAAAACTTGACAAATAGCAAAAGTCATATGGACCAGCCTTATGGTGCTTTTGTATCATTTTTTTTTTAAGCAGAAAAAAAGACTTTAGACTTTACCGTTGTTTTTCACTAGGGCAAGTAAGTCGAACTTGAAACAACAACAAAAATAATGCCAAAATGTTCATATGTGGTAAATTATTCAGGCTTCACATCATTCTACTCTGTCAATATACATGTTTCAATTCATTTCTGATAATATTTGTGTGTGTGTATATATATGTTATTATTGTGAAACCTGTTGTAATTCATCATTTGATCAAGTCTCTTTATAGAAATCAGATTTATAGTATATATATAGAAATCAGATTTATAGTATAATATTAGATGACACTAACCTGCACACACATTTAATTCTCAGTCATTATATATCTGCAAGACTAGAGAACAATGAAAAAGGGCTATCAATAGCAGATTTCAATCTGTAACTGTTTAGTAACTAAACAGCATGTTTCACAAGCATGAATCTAATTTACAAAGCACATCCACGCTGAGATGAGGACATGGACAGAATAATTTCTGTGACTGTAACTGACATATTACCATCACTCCAGTGATACAATAAGGTGGGCCAATTACATCAACTAATTAAAACAATTAAAGCATGGAGGGCCTGGTATCTAAATTTCTGTCAAGCTTGGAGTCAGCTTATTAAAATAATCCTTTAATGAGCTACAGACGCTCTCTCAGTGTCTCCCCTTTTGCTGGCCGGTTTCTTCCCAAGAGAGAGAGATAGAAATAAAGAGACAGAGAGAGAGAATCTGTCTGTGCATGGATGAATATCACCCATTACATCACATTTTGATAATACAATGTCTTCACATCTTTCACAAGGCATTATGTATTCTGATTACCTGCATAACATAACCAAAAGTCTGTTGATTGTTCAAACAACCGATCAACAAATATGTATTTTATGTATAATTATGCTTCTGTATAATTACGTACTCACCTGAAGAAAAAAAAATATCTAAAATTTAGGTAACCATCGTGTCATATCCATAGTTAACATGAGATGCTACATCACAAATGCAATGCAAACAAATACATGTAATATTTCAAGATTCCAAAACTTCAGAAGGAATTCTGCTTTGCTTTAAAGTTCCATTGGGCACAAACACATCATCGCCGGATTCGAACCTCACTCTCCTGTAGAACATGAGCTCACGGGCCTGCTCCAATCAGATGATAAACTGCCCCTGATTCCATGATTCCAATTTGTAATTTTCCGAGTGCAGAGGTAAGACTAAGACGATTGATCAAATTGAGGAGAAAGTTGAGCGACCCTTCCCTCTCTCTCTTGCCCAAAGACCCTCTTTAAATATTCAGCTAGATTTATGAATGGTCACTGTCTCCCACAGCTATTTATATCTCTTATATTGACAGAAACACATTCAGGAAGAGGAATTAAATTTTGGTTTCTGCGAGTGCGACAGGGGAAGTTTGATAGAGCGTAGTCTCACTCGGAGGTGGGGGGCTGAAACGCTCAGATTAATGTGTTTTTTGGAACAAAAGTAGACATGAATTTATTCCTATTTTCCCTCTCTTTTTATGAAAAATTCAAATGAAGGTCAATTTTCAGGATTACCTGCCTCTCCGTAAAATGCTTCAGAACATTTATCATAAAGCGAATCAAAAATTAAAGACACAGGAGACCATTTTACCAGAACCGGAGACAAAGGTTAAAAAAATAGATGTGGCTTTGTTTGATAACATATAGACTTGTAGAGTTACAGCATCTGAAGTGCAAAGTCATTTGATTTCACGCTCCCGGAGAACTGCCTTTACCTTTAACAATTCAAGTAAGTGTCTGACTCCTCATGATCTCCATCCTGGCCTGGTCTCAACCTCAAGTGACATCACAGACACGCCAGTCTGTTGGGACACCGGACCCCACCATTCGATCCGATTATTTAGGAAGGACAAAGTGCTTTTGTTGATGAAGAGCCTGCTCGAAAATCTGAGAGTGCAGAAATCAATGTGGATCCAGCGGGCCCTGGAGCATTGATCAAGACTCCCTCCGCATTGACAATCTATGCCTTGTTTGGCTATGCGCGTGAATAGGGCGAAATGAGCCTCCAGTGAACGCTTTCTGTACCATCTTCCCCGTGATCCTTGTCTCTCGCCCCCCTTCCTCTGCCTCCGTATTGACACTGTTCCTGCCATGATTTATAATCACACAATCAAAAGTTTTGAGTGAGGAAGCAAAGTTTGCAGCGCAGACCCTCAACAGTAAGCAACACTGGTGCAAACAACTTTTTTTGTTGTTTTTTGCTATTAATTCCCGGTTTTTACTTTAAGCGTTGCTCTTGAGCGAAGGCAAACATCTCGCCTTATAGTTTGCGGTGAAATCAATCCCTGAGAGCGAGAAGACACTCAAATGAGGGTCTCTCATTATGGACGGACATTGTTTGTCCAGAAATGTTTTCCTCCGCACCTTGTTAGAGATGTCCAGCCTGCATAATTGGAGCCGGTGCTGACAGACGCTTCACTGAAAGCTTTAGTAAATGACAAATGTTCCACCTCTCTGGGAAAGATGACCGTTTAAAAGAATGACGTCTCGTTATTGGTCCTGCGGATGATTTGGAAGGCTCTGGCAATCAAGCTGCTCCTAACAGTATCGAACCATTTCCCCTGAACAGAGTAAGATATCACCTCTCTTCAGAATGTCTGACTCCATTTAAAACGAAGGAGATGCTTAGTTTAGAATAGGTTTACAATAAATAAACAGTCAGTTTATGATTAATTGGAGTTAAATTTACTTGAAAACCACGTCGCCGTAAATTGGCCAAGATGAACAATGTGAATCGTTAAAACAAGACGAGGATGTCAGAGCAATGAGATAACTAGAGCATTCTGACTAACCAAAGACAGAAGAGTCCGTCCCCGTCCCCCCCCCCCCCCCCTCTAAAAACAAGGAAGGGGAAACAGAGATAACTAGAGCATTCTGAGTAACCACAGACAGAAGGTTTTTTTTTCTTTCCACCCCGCTTCAAAACAGGTTAGAGTTACACATCTGTTTTGAGATGCTCAGGTTCAACACGGACATTCCAAACACAGATGTCTTCTCTTTGGGCTGTTTTTGTTTATAACGTCCAAGATTCCTCTGATTAGCTTGTCACTTTGTTTGGATCCAGGGTAATCAAGTAAAAACCTTCATTATGAGAGTCAGATTTTCACTCGTGTACTGGAAAGAGTCTTGCAGTGATGAATTCCACTTTACAAAGAACCACCTGTTGTGAACTTTTCAAGGGAAGTGTCACCCTATTGCAACAGAACCGTGTTGCTTTTTAGCATATTCTCACAGATTGCATTTTGCTTATGCAATATGTGCAGGGTATAAAAGAAGATGAATGCCTTTGCTATTTATTCACAAATTAAATGTCTTGGATGCTGCAGTGTGTTAAAGTGTTAAAATAATTCCGGCTTTTAAGATCCCATTTACAAAAAGGAGTAAAAGAAAAGCTGTAATCTTTCACAACTCAATGAATGACAATGAGCCACAAAGTTACTGAGATGTGGCAGTAACCTTAAATGAACACTTGTACTTGTTAAATGAACACTTGTTAATTTTAGGCCGTAAAACTGATTTTAATGTATCTATTTATGCATAATAGTTATAATTGGTATATGTGTGTATGCAAAAATATAGCAAGAACATAGATAAAATTGTGTTAAATTGAAAGAAAAATCTTACGGGAAATGTTGAGGTGGATAGATTCATGGTGCTTGTTTGCTGGCATCATTAGTTGGCGGGGTGTTTGATGGTGAAGAGGACCTGGCAACCTCATGGTCTTAGAGACACAAGTCACATTACAGCTCTGCACAAGATGGAACCAAGATAATTAGCAACCATATTCTGACCATACAACTGACAAAATAAAGATTGGAAAAGTTTTCTCTCAGTGTGTGCTTGTTTATTTTTAGTGTATGACAAAGTGTGATATCATATTGGGAATGATTAATCTTTTTTTACCTGTGATTTTTAATTAAAATGCCATAATTAATATTCAGCTAAAAAAGGAAGGAATGAATGAATGCAGGCTACAGTGATTGATTTTATCCATTGATTGATTGAATTGTGAAAAATGGGCATTACGTAACTGAGACAGGTGGTTGAAAAAGTCAGATGGATTTGTGGTACCGGCCAGTAAAACATTTTTTCAAAACAATTTGAGCTAATAAACTGATGAATTGTGCACATTAAGACAAAACGTCTATTTTATTGCTCAAGGAAACAGTGTGTATAAAACTTGCTCAGTAAAGATAGAAAGTTTGGTGCTCTTTATTTTACACTCTGTGTAATCCATGTAGCCTCATAACTTCAGAGTGCCACATTTAGTCAGCAGATACTTTAAAAGATGCAGACTCATCTTGTGAGGTGATGAGATTTGCCCCACGGAGCAGGAGACCCGAATGAATCCCTCCTCTTCCTGCACACAGGCTGATTTAACACCGAGCAGGTCAACATGCACTGCTTCCTTCCTTTCTGAGAGGAAGCCAGGAGGGTTTCAGGAACCACTGTATGTATTTAAAGTTTGTGTGCGCTTGTTGTATTGTGTTAGTTTCAAAAGGTGAATAAAAGTTGCCCACATTTGTTTAAATCTTCAATCTTTCCATCAGACCCACAAAGAGTGACAAACCATTCATATCACACACACTTCAGTGAGTATCTGACAAGTCATAGAATATTGACTCTTCCAAACATTTCTGTATTATTTTATGTATTGTCATACTTCTGCAATAACAGCAGCAACACTGTTCACACACAAACTAAGCAGAAACAGAATACATGAGAAACATGTAGTCCCTCGTCTTATTATTATTAAATTTTTTTTGTCAAAATATAATGAAAGCAGTAATATTATGAAACACTATCACAATTTAAAATAGCTGTCTTCTATTTTAATAAATGTAAAAAAAAAATTTATTTAATGTAACGTAATTTTAATCATGGCAAAACTGAATTTTCAGCAGTCATTACTCAAAAAATAAATAAATAAATAAATAAAATAAAT